>NW_028279360.1:0-295219 GCF_059751315.1 Micrasema longulum
TATAAAAACCAGAATCTTGGACGAGCGTTTTTTACTTGATAGCTGCTCTCATGTAAAAATCTTGAAAAGGGAAGTTTAGTGGAAAAACTTTATCCTTGTAGTGTAATGGTTGGCGCGTTCACCTACAATGCTAGGGTTTATATGAATCATTTATTCGTTTTTAAAGTGCAAATTTCATGATACAAAACATTTGAAATAAATTTATATTTTAAGATAGGCATAAAAATCAAAATGATTTAAATAAGTATTATCAAATAGATACTAGCTCAATCAATAAGACAAAACAAATGCTATTTTAAGTTACTATGTGATTCTTGGATGACCATAGAAGAAGAGACAATAATTATATTTTAAATTGATTTTTAAAAAAAAGATGTTTAATCACCAATTCAATCACAATTAAATATCGTCAAATCAAACTTGAATTATTTTAACGCATAAAGCATAATCAAAACCATTGTTAAATCATGAATAATTTCGCTCGGCGTTTAAGGAGATTCACCAAACGAGGCGTTTGGAAACATTTGTATAATAATATTCGTAACAGTGACAAATATCCGGAAACCGTCGCACGTAGGACTTTGACAAATTGATAGAGCCTGGTGTCCCGAGGACAAGGTGCTGTCGATTTTCGGAGGATCTTCAAAGAAGTATATCTAGTAGCTAGAGTAAAAATAAACAATCGCAGATTATTTTATTTTATTGTATAACATAAACGGCATATCTGCCTTTTACGAAAATTTTTAATATTAACATATTTGGCTTTATAAAATTATGTGTATTTTTTTTGAAACATAAAAAAACTTATACCCAAGATTTGTAAAAAAAAAATAAACCCAAAAATTATACAAGATTTATATTTAAAAAAATAACCTAAAAATTATACAGCATATTATATAGAAAGTTTAAATAATTCAAGAATAAATGTAAAAAATAAAATAAAATAATAAAAAAATCCCCAGCAACAAAACAATACAACAATACAACAACACAATCATAAGTACTGTTTCATACAGCTGGGCAAAGTGAACAAAAACTGTATTTGTTATGAAATGCATGAATAAATAAATAAAATTACCATTCACCATCTTTAAAAAAGTTCAAAAGTGTTGTTCTATAGGAACAAAACCCTTCACTAAATATATCAGATACGTGGGAATAACTATTGCCGAGTTCATGAAGCCTGTTTAATACGGCATTACAAGTATACAATGCCCGTGAATTGTTGCTACAAAACGGTGGCACCTGTCTAGTCATTCTTCCAGGCACCCTGAAATTGATAATAGATAATATTTCAGGGCAAATCCATAGTGAATTTACAATTTTGAATCAATTTAAAAGGTCTATAATTTTTCTTCTATTGTAAAGTTTTGACAGATTTAATGTTTTTAGTAAAAAATCGTAATTTAAAAATTTATAACTGATTCTAAGTTTAAAATTTATATGCCGTAAGAATTTTTTTAACTCTTTCAAGAGAATGAACATTAACATTGAAGAAAACGGTTAATAATTTGTAAGTATTGTATCATACGAGTATATTATGTATCTACAACAAATAGGTTCAATGAAAAAAAAACATCTACATACATTTTACAGTTGATGATAACGTTATTGAAATTATTTTGTACGAGTATTAGTATTATTAAAATAACCTTATCTTCAAAAAGCTTCTTCCAAAATATATAAGGTTCTTTCCATTGTTTTTTTTTTATTATTTCAAAAAACCGATGAGGGTTATGTAAGAAACATTATAAAGCTTAGTCATGTTGTCAAGCTTATCTTGTTAGTATGGTCATCATGTGCCTTTGCAGGCTGATTTTAAATAAGTCTGCAATGTAATTTTTTGAGTTGTAAGATAAGTCATTGTATAGTATTTTCGACTGTCGTGCATTTGTTTTGCTCGAGCAAATTTTAACATAATGGGTTTTGTTTATTGATTTATTGACGGGCATATACAGTTCATTCCAACAACGGTTAACAATTTTTCTTATATCAAACACATGTACAAATAAAATAAAACACAACTTAATAAAACTAGAGCTAGGACGAAAAAAAATAATAATTACTACCTCAAGATAAGATTTTGTATATTTTAGCGATTTTTTAAATCTATAAAGACTAACCCTAAAATAGTTCAGATCTTGTCTCAAGTTTACAATGCAACACAATCGGGACATTGGTACATGCAAGCCATAGTTTGTGCTGTGCTGTTCAAGGAACATTAAATGCTACTTGTTCCAGTAACGATGGTCCATTATTTAGGCCATTCAGTCAATTAATCATAAATATGGAGTCAATGTTATTTCTACGTTTCTGTAGACTTTGAGATTTTTAACATTGACTCCATTTCTCCGTAAGTGTAGTCTCCCCTCTCAAGGCCAATCATCCATACTACTTTTCTTAGCAGACGATGTTCCACCGATTCAATATAATTTATCAGGTCTACATAGAAGGGAGACCAGATCACGGAGGCATATTCTAAAAGAAAACGAACAAGTGAGTAATAGAGTGTTTTAACTGGGAACATATTAGTAAAGTCACTAAATGTCATATAAACAAAACATTAGAGTTTTAGTGACTTGCTAATCATGTCTGGATATCTAATCTTTACTCAGTTAAAACAAAATGCCAAGTATTCAACTCTTAGATAATGTCAGTACTCCAATAAAGGTGGAGATTTTGAAACCTTACGAAAGCTCAATGTTAAGGATCTGGGCGTTAGATTTGTAAGCACTCTGACATTTCATGAACACATAGAGACAATCAGTGGTGATGCATTGAAGATGTTAGGATTTGTTCTGAGTACTGCCAGGGTTTTCGAAAATACCCGCGTACTGAGAACTCTTTACAACTCCTTGGTGCGAAGTAGACTCGAGAGTGGCTCGATGATTTGGGGGCCACATGAACTGAAGTACTCTCTTATGATAGAGAAAATCCAAAAGAAGTTTCTGAGATATCTCTACATGAGAGAGTGCGGGTATTATCCTTGGCTCTACCCGACCGAGTTTCTCCAGGTTATGCTTGGCTACAACAGCTTAGAGATTAGAAGGAATGTGTATTTGACCACACCTTTCTATCGATTGTTGCGCGTTATGATCGATAATTCTGAAATTATGATGAGCATTGGTTTGTATGTTCCTGATAATTACCTAAGACAGCGTCAGCATAGATTGTTTCATATTCCGATATTCAGGACCAACCTGCCTATGGTTATGCCTGTTGGAAGGGCTACTGCTATGCTGAACAACATCGCTCTGGATATTGATCTGTTCCATGTATCCGAAGGGGTTTTCTGGAGCAGGATTCTTCGACTACTTTGACATGAGTCTCTCTCCTGTATTTTTTTTTTCTTTTTTATAATATGTACGTATTGAATATATTTTTGTAATGTATATGTTATATTTAAAATAAATAAATTGAAATTGAAATTGAAATTGAATTGAACACCAAACTTTTTATTTTTGAGAGTAAGTCTTGTGGAAAATATTAAGTTCGATTCAATAACTGCCATCGAAGTCTTAGAAGGAACGCAGGGACCTCCAATAACAACCGTCTTGAGGATGCGGCGGTAGACTTTACTTAGACACGTGCTGCGCATGACTAATAAGAACCTTAACTCAAGTTGCATCTTCTGAACGCCTGCGGGCTCTCGCTGTCCTAAAAGGCCGTCAATGACGATATTTCGACTTTATCCGGCGGAGTTAATTGACGCGGGATTGACGTGGGAGGAGGCGAGAGTGCTGGCTGGCGACAGAATCTCCTGGAGGCGACGAGGTCTGGTGATGTCTACATGCTCAACTTAGGAGTGGATGTGAAGAAGAATAAGCTTTTTAAATGTCATCGTCTTATTGTTGGCTGGTATTATATGAACGTAGTAATGCAGAAAGCAGCCAGTCCACATTATCGAAAAAATGATATATTGATGTTACCTGGTGCAGTTAGGTCAATTCTATGGTTTGCTAAAAACAGCCAGACCGCTTTCATATAAAAAAAAACTGTATTAATCACCTCCGGAAAAAGGTGTCGATCACAAAAACGTCTGTTCTCAATTTGCAGAAAACACCCACAAAACTAGAAAAATCTTATGGTACTTTAAAAATCTTTTAAACTGGTCAAATACACAATAAGATTCTTGTTTGAAATATGTAAAAAAAACTTATGTATTCATTGTTTATCGTTTGTTAAAGTCAAAAATATCCAAACTATTGTGTAAATTTTATAATTCACTCTTTTCACAAAATGGCTATTATCTCAGTTTCACTTTTCTATGGCTGGCTGCTTTCTGTATAACTACGTTCATATTTGTGCATGTCAGCATCTTCAGTTAATGTAATGTTTATTGTATAGTATGTTTCTCTTCTGAAATGCAGGACGCGAAGGTTTCAGACACGAGTCACGAAATAAGGATACCCTTGATTACGGAATGATTTTCAAGTTAAATTAAAGTGGCTGAACAAGTTCCCATATTAAAATTTCCAGGTGTAATAAGAATACTTACGTAGTATTTTCGACTCGATGCCTATGGTTGCTCTCAAGTAAAAACCCCAAATATGGAAATCGAGTGGAGATAAGTTCGCCCGTTGGTGTAGTTGCTCGCGCGTTCGCCTACCACGCCTAAATGGTCTAAAAATTTAAATATCTGAGTAAATTATAAGAATTTAAGTAGGTTCATCTCTTTAAAAAAATAGGAGCTTCTGGAATGCAATACGTCAGATTCCTGGACTATCATCTGAAACGTAAGGTTGATCACTTTAAATTTATGCAACAGATGATCGGTGTCCGTTGCATTAAGTGAACAAATGCAGTGCTCAATGCACCATTGGATGCAGACAGGGATACGCTGATTTATAAGGCATACAATTGAATTCTACTTTTTGATTTATGGAATATAATATGGATCACTATTATAACAGTAAATTATTTATTTTTTATTTTTATCATCTTACCTAAAAGTTACACTTTTGAGTAAAATGGACGACGTCTGTTTTTTATGTTATAATGTTATGTTTTTTTTCAATTAAAGGCGCTCGTTAGTCAGTTAAGATATTAATTCAACTGAATCAAGAAGTTGTATGGCTACTTGGAATTTACAAAATTATACGAGTACACTTTCTTACCACAAATGTAAAAAAGGAAAAAAGTTCCCTCTTTATTTCATTTCCAAGTCTCTAATAAAAATGTTAAAGAAATAACTCATAATACTCCAAGATTACGTTATCGATAAATTTTTTATTTCGGAAAAATCATATATTATTCAAGAGGCTGCGATAAATTTCCGGTTCTGCTGAAAGCCTTATTTTGTGCACAGCTTTTCTATGAGGGAGGTCGACTGAGCTAGCTCTCAATAAAGCTATCGTCCAACGTTTATCGGAAAGGACACATCATCCTACTTCCTTTATTGAACCTTTGAAAAGGCTTTAGCTACCCTCAATAAACGTTTAAACCTTTCAGAAAACGGTATATACATATGTATATTTTTGTCAAGGTAGGATTGTTCTAAGATTTTGACTTTTGTAATCTGAGAAAAAATAGAGTTCCGCATTTTAACATCAAACTTTACGTCGAGTAATTTAAATGTATATTTTCATCTAAAATACATTATTTTGATGATGTTTATGTCACTTCTGTTTTTGTTCATTTGTCGTTCGACAAAGTAAATTATCCGGATAATCGGTAAACCATAGAATTAAGAATAGTCCAGAAGGAGCGTAGAATCATATTTGAATACATCGGACTGTGTCCGAAAATTGCCCAACTATAGCTTACTTTCGCTGCACGCAATCGTGATGTCGCCGCGTAATGTTGCTTGATGGGAAAAAAATAATCATAACACAAATAGAAGGTAAAAAAAGCAATCTTTTAATTTCTCTAAAATTTTATTATGCTCGCGGAAATATTGATTGACACAACAGAGTACATAAGTAAAGGGTCATTTAATAAGAGAAATTGATTGAATGAACTTTGAACTTTAAATATAAAACAAATTTTATATCATGTTTAATATTTGGTATTTTAAAGATAATGAGGGTCAAAAGTCTACCACAGAGTTGTTTAATCCGAGGTCCAATTTTCATTAGTTCTCTCATTAGATGAGCAAAGTAGGGTAAACAAATTTACTACACTGGCACCACTAACGAAGTGTCTATTTTATTTTATTGTTCAAATATTTTAATTTAATATTTTTTTCAATAAGACATAAATGTTTTAAAAGATTGAGTTTCTCTACTGACATTTTTTGGTGGAACTGCATTTCAATTAAAATAATAAAATAAGTAGTAAATAAATAGTTTTATTCCACTTTTATTTATAAATTTTTACAAGTAACCGGGTTTTGTCGTGACCGACGTCTGTGTTATGTACAAGTGCAAACAGGGGTGCAGGGTTTGTACCCTGCACCATTTGTGTGCAACCCCTGCTTGCACTTGCAATTTGTTTGTCTCCCACCAGTCTGAATTTATAAATAAAAGTGGAATAAAACTATATACGTATTTTAATAAAAATTTTGATCACTTTTATACTTTTTGTATATTCTCCTTTTCTTTAAAATTTACGGTCATCAATTTTATTACACTTGAGATAATAAATTATAACATAAAAGCAAGCATGACCAAATACAACAAAAGACGAAAATAAATTACATACTATAAAAGTTAATAATATGTCTGACAAAGTTTAGGGATTGAACAAGTGGATTTTAGTCTAACAAAAAGATGGTCGACGGGAGGTCTGCGAACTCTGCGGGAGACCCAAAAATCTCTACGTCAGATAATAGCGCGTTCTCTCACGGGTTGGTCTAGTTTCAGCGCAGGCAGAGTCAATAATCTCGAATAAAATCTAAAAAATTCGAATGAAACCTACTCAACTAAAAATAAATTAAATTAAAAGAAATAGTCGAACAAAATCGATAAAATATCACGTAAAATCTTTGAAATATAAAACAAAATCTTCAAATGTTGTATGAAATCTTGAAATTCTGTCAATTGGTGTCTAGGGAATTTCCAATAATTTTTTTAAAATGCCAAATGGTACCTAGAAAATATTGAATTTAAAATAAAATTAAACGGATGATTTGAAAGAAAACAACTAGATCCGTGGTTCTTAACGTACTTGAAATTAAGTTGCAATTTTGATCATAGAAAAAATTGTGGGGCACCAAAATCAAACAGCCAAAATACAAAGAAAAATATGCAGACATAAATTTTATTACAAAGTCGACAGATTACAAAACACATAAAAAAATAAATAAAAGTAAGGATATAAATATATATGCGAATACAAAAAAAAAACCTTTTGAATTTTATTAATTTGAATGGAAAATCAATTAATATTTACCTTTAGCTTGTTGGATTCAGCAGATTTCAGAAATATCACGTCGATTATTTTATGAAGTGAAATGAAAAAGTCTTTCTTAATACCTGTGGTAACAAGGTAAAGGGGGGCGCGTAACGAAAACTACAAAATGGAGTTAATTATGACGTCGATATTTTTTCATTTTCATTTAGTGGTTCATTCTGTTTTTTGTGATTACATGACGCCGTTTGTCGACTATTTACCGAAACTTCAGTGATCAACTGTGGCGATTATTGTTTCAAAAGCTTTATTTTATTAATTTACTTGGTAGTTGTAAGTGTTTTCAAATGTATCATAAAAGAACGAGATATATAATGACAATTAAATTTATAAACGTACATATTGTTTTAAGTTGCATCAATACCTCCCTACTGCACTTTTGAATTGAAGCATAGTTTTTTACAAACATTCCTTGTGATTTTTAAATGTAACTCTTTGTGACTAATTTCCTCGCATTGCAACATATTACACGTGGCATAAATGTGCGGGTGATCGTCTTGCTAGTCAGATATTATCATGTTTGCATTATTTTGATATATCTATTCCTCATTAGGTGAACAACTTAATTTATCCATGTCCACTCCCTAGGTAGAGCACATGGTTTCCACGAATTCTCTTCACGCCTCTTTGTCTTAAGTTTGCATCCCGTGGTTCATACATGAACTGCCTACGAACTGTCAGCGTGGACGCGCAGGACCGCTGAATTCTGATGCCTTGTAAAGTAGGCAAACGCGATTAAGGCTCTCGGAAGGCATCCGTATTATATGGCCTAGCCAGCTGTACCGTCCCAGCTTGATGACGGTTGTCACCAGAGGTTACCAGTTGTCTTATTTCCACATATTCACAAAACTCAAGTCAATTACTTTCGGCCTAAGTGATGTGCCACAATTCATATCGGTATAGGAAAACAGATACTATACATGCATTGCACAGGAAACATTTAGTTTTCACTGAATACATTTCTGATCTTTTGACAGCTTTCATATTTCATAATGTTAAGTTCAGCATTTGCTTATCTTAGCTGCACCCCTAGCTCTATTTATAAGCTGTTATTTTCCAAAACGTACACTTAAATTTAAAGCTCTATGCCCTTTAGATAACTCGGCCTGAAAGTCAGGTGATGGTGGACATCAAGGCATGTAATGTTACACAAAACATTGGTTTCAAAACCAATCCTTGCGTAATACCTATTTGGTTTATCAATATTTACTTGTGCGCCTCTTTCTAAGTCATCAAAAATGATTGTGTCATCAGCATACTCTAAGTTGTGGACTTTTATGGAAGAAGATATCTGTAATCCTCGGTCTGGTGGTATTGACTGTCTTAATCTGAAATCTGAAATTTATGAAAATGAATTGGGCAAGAACGCATCATTGTTGAACTCCAGTGGTGACTCCAAACCACTCCGTGACATCATTGTTTCTAATTCGGTTTTCGCTATTTTAGTGATGGGTTTTAATCAACAGGTAAATAAGCTCATATTTTGTTCAAACACATGTGGAAAAAAAAGTAGTCATGTCCTTGCTAGTACTTTTATTTTTTTCGTTCAAGCTCAACCAAATTTGATTATCCATCATATTTTTTTGGTGCCCGGTCTCACACACATGGAGTGCGATTCCATTCATTATATGATTAAAGGAAAGAAAAAGACTGCTTGTATGAATAAAAATCATTTTTCACATGAATTGTAAAATCCAGTGCCAAAAGCAGGTGATAAGAAAAATATTATTGCCAAACTCAAGACTAATGACAAATTTATTAATTTCTCTGACCTTTGCAATAAAACGTTAGACGTAGAACAAAACGAGACGTTGGCAATTGTTTTTTATTCCAGTGCATTGAGCGGTTCATTTTGAATGCTTCTTCATCAGGAAATGTGATTTTTAAAAGATTTTGAATACCAATTACACACTTTAAACTTTTGACGCAGAGGTTACCTGATCCGAGCTTAAACACTGAAAAGTGTTACAGTGATTTTATTTCCCAAAGTAAAAAAAAAAGAGGAAACTATTGAGTGTTTTCAATTCAATAGATTCAGATTGCTACTCGTTTTACAGTAATTTGCCAGATAGTACTACAATTCCAATATTGATAATGGAGCCGTGGATAATAAAGGAAGGCTATATAGCATCTCACCATTTCTTAGAAAATTGTATTATATTAACTCTTAAAAGACTGTGGCAAATAATCACTTAGCGCGAGGTGATGTAACATCGTACTACTACTAGTAAAAGACGGAATATTCTAAAGTTCAGACATTTGAAAAAAGAAAAAAACATGGAGACATATTGTTTTGTAACTCTTATTTCATAATTTATACGAATAAACATATAATTTAACCATGTTATACCAAAATAAATTAAAAATCATAAATACACCGCTCATGATACGCGCGTGCATCCCCCATCACTGTCATCAACCGACTGACGACTAAATTTGTTTTAAACAACCCCTCCGCAGAACTGCGTCTTTGTCTTCCTTTTTATGACTTCTATCTTCGTGCTTTCTCTCTTATGTAAGGTATCTGTATAGATGTGTTGCTGAATTAACGGACATTCATAATTCGAGTAGCAAGGATAAATATTATTTGTTATTACATCCAGCATAGTAATATATGTTTTACTTTCCAAATCCGGTGAGAAAATTTCCATTTGAAGAAAACGAAAAATCTGAAATCATCATTATAAAATAAAAAAAGAGAGATATATCAAGTATTGTGTCCTATCTTATTTAATGTTATTTAGAAATGCAGTACAATAATAAATCGTTGTGAGGTTTTCTATTTTTGCTTTATTGTATTTAGCCTCTTTACATCAAATTAAAGCTAAAAAATGGCAAAATAAATAGTGCCACATTTCGAGATATGTCACAATGGGCGACCGATTTTGTTTTGATGTGACAAGGAAAAGGGGACATGTCATTCAAATCCGTTAAGAATGCAGAATTCTAATAATCCTCAATGCCATTAAATAGACCTAACTATTTTTTATATTTATTGCATAAAATATTTTGTTTATGAATCTTCGTCGATCTGACAAAAATCTTTAATCACAAATCTACCCTCCTGTAAATTTGACATTCGTTGACTCATTTCCCTCTACCGTGTTACCACAGATATAATCACTTCACTTTATTGTGAATATTCAAATATTTGTACTTACTCGTAGCTTTTATAGAAATGTCTTTTTAAAATACGTGTTACCAAGGGTCTCGATTTGATGAAATTGACCATATTTACAACTAAGTCTGGTACAGGTTTTATTGCTGCTGGCATTTTTTTTTTGATTTAGAGATAAAAAATAAAAAAAAGATTTTTTAAAAGTTTTTATGAATTTAAAAAAAACTTTTATTATTTTTTTCGCGGTGCACTAGTGCTCCACAAAACACAAATTAAGAAGCATCGAAATTAAGAACCATCAATTAAAAAATCAAAATGTTTCCATTATATACATTCTAATCATACTCAAATTAATGATTCACTAAAAGTCGTTTTCCAAGCACAAGTACTTGTTTTCATTTCATATATGTATTTAAAACGTAATATTACCTTAGTTATTGTGATTATTTTTTTTAAATTAAAAAAAATTATTTTTTTAAATCGAAATTCATGCCAAATCAAATTTAGAAAATGTATAACATAATGCATAAATTACATAATTGATTATATGTATAATACCAAATGATAAACATGAAACTAGTAAACGTCAAGTTAAATCTTGAATTATCAAATTAAATTTTGAAAATGTAAAATGAATCTAGAAATTAATGGCAAATGGCATCTAGAACACGTCAAATCTATTCTCAAAGCTTTACAATAAAATTTAACTGATATCGTATCAAATCAAGAACGTATCGGATAAATTCTGAAATGTACCTAGTTGAATTAAGAAAATATTGAATGATAACTAGAAAACTCATTTTTTTTCAAGTAATATGGATAAAATCAGGAAAAGAGTGAAATTCGTATGAAACCTCAAATCAACAAAGAAATTCTCAAAATTCTCAATGGTCATTACCCGACTACAAATGTTGCTTAAATACTCATATTTGTTTTGTAATTTTGCACGCGAATAATAAAAAAATGTTTTGTCATTAAATCATTGTACCAAAACATTAAATAATCTATATTTAATAATAAAAATGCGAAAGTGTTTCCGTAAAAAAATATCGATCAAATTATTTTGATTGACCGACGACGATATATGTTTTGTTTTTTTGCACAGAGATAGCCGAAAGAGAGATAAATGAAAAGGTAACCACATACTTATTTTTCTTTTTGAAAACTCTAAAAAGTACATTGAAAAAAAATAATAATTAAAAACACTTTTTGAAAATTGGTTGGTTTTTTGTTTTAGTTTTGTTAAAAAATTTAAATTTGTGAACATAATAACTATACCTCACCATAAACTAACAGATAATCTTTTTTTTATAGCGGTAATTGGAAGACTTATCAATCCCAAAAAGAATGATCATTCCATCGGGAAAATTCTTATTGATAAACAAGAACTTCTACTGGTAAACGAGGAAACTAATTAATTACCTTAATAATTTATCTCTTATACTACGTTAGCAAAGCAGCGGGTAAAAGAAAGTAATATATAAATTATAAAAATAAGTGCGTAGATTTTCAAGGTCACTGTTATCAATTATTGTTTATTTTATTCGTTCTGAGATTTCGGCTACCGTTTGAGAAGGCATTTTGAGGGTATACCATGTATAATGCAGATAGCAAAATGTTTTTATTTACTATTAGTTTGAACGTTAGTAGTATTTATATTCAAAGTTTTTTTTGTCATGCGCAGTGTCGACAAAGTGCAACAGTAGCCTAAACGTTTAAACGAATTAACCCTCTGCCGCTGACTTTACGTCTGTCAGACACCGCAAAACTTTTGCACAGTTGCCACGTCGACATCTCGTGACGTATCGTTTTATCTCACTCAGTACGTTCCTACACTAGTACCTGCTACTCATCAGTACAGCGGCAATTATTGGAGTGAAAACATGTGTCAAGTTAAAGCTATTAGTTTCTGCTAGACGTAAGGTCAGTATCAATAAATTGAGTAGACGTATTGCCAGTAAAATAGTTATAATATGATACTGTTTTACAAATGTTACGTCAGTATATTAATTATGTTTACCGGTCGTTACTTCAACATTTTGTTTAATCAGCATTGTGTCTCACACATTTCAACTCCGTATTTTTATAACTGTTTTTAGATGTCAAGCGAGTGCGCACAAATTCAATCTTCAAGGAAAGGGAAGGCCTATAAAATAAAAAAACATATTTTGATAAACATTAAAGTCAGCTGTGGATAGAAGAAAGAAAAGCATGCATTTAATGATGTCGATAATGGAGAGGAAGACGAACGTTTGAATAAAGAGATTAACGAACAAGGTGCTTTGATTTCAACTCGCGATAATTTCTGTGGCATAAATGATTTTGCTACCAAACACCACCTACCACGAAAGTTCTTTCTAAGATGTTATGTTTATGTTTTCTCCCTAAAAAAACAAAGCAACAAACCTCATATTAACTTGTCATATCAAACATACTAGAAAACCAAAAACGGTTGCAGATTACAATAAAAATAAATGTGGTGTAGATGAAATCGATAAAAAATGTGACATCTTTTTTATTGAAAGTGCCATTTATGGTGAATGTGTGGAGGTTATAGTATATTAATTCATGACATACACACGTACAATGATTTTGCCTGTAATATACAAGTAAAGAAACGACTAATGAAGCTAGTCATCGTTTTATGTATAATACGATACAACATATTCTGAAAGACTAACAATATTGCACATTAAGCATCTGTCCACATGAGAGTAACGTCCTCCAGTAAATTATCTTCATACCTACCATGGAGATATGAAGAACAAAGGAATGAAGCCTATTGAGAGACCACAGGGCGTGGTAACGTCTGTCAGCCCAAAGTGTCAGCCCAACCGAGTCAGCTCAATGTAGTCACTTAGTTTCAGTCCAAGCGCAATCAGTTCAACTCATAATAGCCATTACTCTCGTGTTCCGTACAAAGTTCGGTTTATTTATTCCACATGTAATATAAACATCTTGGAATACCAACATCGTGTTTTCTGAGAATCTCCAACTGGGGTAGGAGCTTCAACTCTCCACCAGCAAAACTCTATGAATTTCAAGGAATCAAAGTATGAAAAAGGCAAATTATATAAGATGATTTTTGTTGTCACAATGTTTATATTATTTGAATTGTTGTACTGAAATGTTTTACATTTTTTATTTATGCATTAATCATTTTTTTATATTTTTCAATTGATAAGTTTTACTTGACCATTCCTATCAATAACTATTTAAGCATACATTAAATATTTATTAAAAAAAACTAAACTTTATAATAAATACTTATAACTTCTCATATAGCAGAATGTATAATGAGCATTTGTCAGACTACCCCTCCGCAGAATAAAAACAAAAATGTAACCTCAGTGGCAGAAGGTTAAACCTACATGTTTATTTTATTGAAATAAACGCCACTTAGTGCCCTTTACATATTAGTTGTTAATACAAAAATATAGATACATATAAATAGAATAAAAAAATATCACATACTACGAATACCGATTAAAATATATGGAATAATAATTGTATTTTCAAAATCAATATGGAGGTTATTGTGAAAAAATATTTTTTTACATAAATTTGAAAAGCATTTTTTTTAAATACGTCTATAGAAAAACGTGACATGTTTTGCTTTGATAGTTGTGACTTCAAGATTTGAGACAATGTTCTTAACAATTTTGAATGTTCGGGAATAAATAAACATGAATCGCGACGTATTAGGGGCAGGGCCAATGGAATGGCCGTTTTTGCGGAATTCAAAATTACAAATTTAAAAAAAAATAAATATATTACTAATATGTTAATTTTTTTTAATATATTAACCGTATTTCATAGACCTTCAATACGTTTAAAATGTTTAAAAAGTAATTTTTCTTTATTACAAGTAAAATATAGCATTTAACACAAATAATACAAAACAGTTATTTACAATGTAAGAAGTCAGAAAAGACAAACAGTATAAAAATTATATTAATAATTATCAAAATATTGAAAAAAAAAAATCGTTTCGTAATAAAAATATTTGTAACCTATAAAAAGAAAAAATCAAGAATACATATTAATTTTTTTATTTTTTTTTATTTATTTCTTAAGTTAGCTTATATTAAAACTAATATAAACTATTATGTACATTTACATCATCTATATATATTTACATTACCTTACAGTAACTTATACATTTATTTTTAAATTCTTTCAGACACTTTTCATTCTTCATACATTCAGGCATCTCATCATACATTTTTAAACCCTTATACATCAAACAATTTTGCGACTCAGCTCTTTTCAATAATGGTAGTCTTATTTTATCCTTTTGTCTAGTAGCATATTCATGACAATTTTTGTTTAAGACAACTTTATCCTTAAAATATTTTGGTAATTTATCGTGAAAAAATTTATGTATAAATATCAACATAATTAAGAATTAAAACAATTTTTAGCATCAGTAAGCGATAAAAAAAAAAAAAAAATATTATTTTTGTAAACTATAACTTACTACTGCTAAAATAATGTCAAAGAAAGATATATAAAAAAAAACAGATAAATATTTTGTTTTTGTAAATAAAATCAAGATAAAAAAATATGTACAATTAACACGTTTTTTCGTATTTAGACAAAAGTTTAAAAGTGTTACGGTATTTAGAACAGAATGCAGCTTTACGCCATATTATTTAATTAATTTATTATTCAGAGCAATAATAATCAGTGATCATACCGTACGCTATTTTCGCTTTGAGCTTAGAGTCCCGTGAGAGTGTGGCCTAAGGAAAAAAGAAGGCACTTGTAAGGGTAGAGGTAAGGGGGAGTTTAGGAGGGTTGCCAAAATGGCCCAAGTATTAAGTTAGGCGTAAACAAGGGCGCATCCCCCTTTAAGCACCGCTTCTGGCAATATTTCAAGTAAGGCCAAATAGTTTTAAGATATGTTTTATTTCTTTTCCTATCCGCTGTTTTTTATTAATGTTTTTTTGTTGTCGTCGTATTTATCGTTTTTGTTTCGTTTTTTTGACAATACTCTCAAAAACTGACAGTAAACTATCTTTCTCAATGTACACTTTTTTTGTACAATCTTACGCAAACATATATCGGATTTCTTTTCTACTTTTCCATCGACATTTTAATAAAGGTTTATTTGTTTACATTCAACACAAAACAATTTAACGTTATGTCAATTTTTTTTGTCGTGGAATTTTGTCTACTAATTTTTATTTTTCGGCGGGAATTTCAAAATATATTTTGTGCTCTAATTATTTCATAATCATAGGAATTGGGCTGTGGTATCGAGGCTAGTGTTTCGGACTCACGAATCAGAGTTCCAAGGTTCCAAACCCCACTCTACGCGAACTTAATTTTTATTTAGTAATGGTGAATCATTTACAAATAAATTTTTTCCAACAGAGAGGGAAAACATTTTTTATAATGGAATATGGAAATGTAGGCATTTACAGGGCTTATAACCCGTAGAATGTTTTCTCTCTTTGTTGAAATAAATTGCAATACAAATAACTCCCTACGGAGGAAATCCAGCTAGTCTACAAGCATTTGGAATAACCACCTAGTAAAAGAAGAATTATAAAAAAATAAAAATAGTTTTCAGGCATTGCCTAGTAGGCGACTTGGTTCAGCCGGATGAATCTTACCCACGTGATGAAGGTTTCAGCTCTTTTACTTCACAAAAGTCAACAGATGGAAGAGTTGAAGAAATGTGGATGTTCAAACATGGACAGAATGGTAAATGTTACACAGTGTATAAAGTGGCCACTAAACCAGCTTTTGACAGGTCATAAGCCCTGTAAATGCCTAGACTTTCATATTCCTTTTTCAAAAATGTTTTCCCTCTCTGTTAAAATAAATTTTAATATGAATAACTCCCTAGGAAAGAAATCCAGCCAGTCTGCAAGCATTTGGACATACTCAAACATTGTTTATTTACAAATAGTTGAAAATGGTCACAAAAAATACATATTTCAGTAAAAAAATATGAACGCTTTTTTTCAAATTGTACAAAAAATACATGTGTTTTTTAATTTAACGAGGTATAATTGTTTTTCATACCTTGATTACCAACAAAAAAATGTAGTTTTTCTTTAAACTGTCATGATAAATGTAGTATTTTTAAGTATAAAAATAATGGATTTTAAATGTCCTTTATCAACACGAAATAAAAAATCATTTCAAATAAGTAGATATTTATTCTAACAAGTAACGTTTATGAGGGGCGATAATAAATAATAAAAAAAAAAGAGTTTTAAAAACAACGGTTTGCTGCATATTTCAATAAAAAGTCGAAAAGTATCTCCCCCTAAATATATTTAAATACTAAAAATAAATATTTCCTTGTCTCTGGAATAATACCTGAAAGATTTTACATGAGAAAATAATAACTTGATACATTGTTATTAATAAACAAACGCAAGTACGATAAGAGGAGTGATCAAGATGACCATTGTTTATAAAGGTTTTATTTTCTTATAAAGGTTAAATAAAAATATTTATAAAATGACATATCAATTGTAAATACAAAATCACATGTATATAATGATTCCCGGAAATTCTCCTTAAAAAAGCTCTTAAACTTACCAAGAAAAGTTTCATCTGAACCTTTTCGCTTTTAATACAAAGATTAGCCTTCGTATGACGTCACAATGTCTGTTTGGGACTCGAAAAGGGTAGGGGGAACAGAAATATTTGTTTTGTAAGGGAAAGATGGTAATATGAGATTGGAAGTAGTTTGTTTTCTAGCCTATAAAGGGAATTAACAATTTGGAGCGAGTACAATTTGGGCTTTGTGTAAACACTGTGGCTTGTATCGGACAAATTTTTATAATCAAAACAACAGTGTCTCAATTTTCAAGAAAATAACAGAAAAATAAGATTACTTAATTACAAAAAGCATGGAGAACATTCCAGAGAAGAGAATATAGAAGTCAAGGCATTTACAGGGTTTACAGCCTGTCATGGGCTTGTTTAATTGGCCACTTGTAACATTTTATTGACTTATGTTAAAAAATAAATATTCCTATAATTCAAACATTTGTTGATTTTAATAAAATAAAAGAATCAAAGTCTTTATTATTCTGAAGAGATTAATCTAATTGGATTATTTCACATACTAGGCAACGCCTGAAAACAATTTTCCAATTTTTAAACTTCTTTTTGGACCAGTTGGTTTTATTACAAAAATGTAAATAATTTTTTTTTTAACAAAAGCAAAATGGTGAATGTTACAGTGTATAAGAAGACCACTTAAACCAGCCTATTACATGTCATAACCCTGTAAACGCCTAAGTTTCTATATTCCCTTTACAATACCTGTTGCAATTTGTTAATCTTAATGACTCCCTAGGGAGTGAAATCCAGTCTTTTGTCTACAAGCATTCCCTTTATACCCAATTCGTTATTGCAATTCACACAATGTTTTATTAAGGTAAAAAAAAAACAATTAAATAATTAGATTTAAGTCAAAAAAAGCATTTAATTTTGAGACCCTATTGAAATTTCTCAGATAATTAGAATTAAATTACTTTAGTACGAAATCATTTTTCTTCAAAAATTGAGTCTGTTATTAGTGTATTGTTTCAATATAAATATTATTTTTCAACAATTACCTAGTAGATGTGCCTCGTCACTTAACAAATATTACTTAAAGACACTGCCTTACTAGATAATATATACCTTAAACTATTATAACAGAGATGAAGAAAATTTAAGATAAGGTAATATTCACAAACATCAAGATGAAATAATTTAAGGAATATAGTTGTTCAAATATGGGCTATGTATCTTCAACAAAGTCAATTCAGTCCAATACATATTATTAACATATAACAACAAGATGAAGAACGTTCAAGAGAAGGTAATGTAGAAGTATAGGCATCTACAGGGCTTATGACCTGTCATTGGCTGGTTTAAGTGGCAATTTTACACACTTTGTAAAATTCACTATTCTGCCCGTATTTGAACATCTGTATTCTTTCAATTCTTTCATCTGTTGATGTTTTTGAAGTTAAAGAGCTGAAACCTTTATTTATGCGGATGGAATTCATCTAACAATATAAACCAACGTTATTTTGAGTTTTTCCAAATTTTCGTAGACATGGACTGGATTAAACTTCCTGGGGAGTGGTTAACATTAACATATAAAAACAGATTTGTCAACATTGATGATAAATCCACCTGGTCCATAAAGAAGTATAGAAATCGAATAAATAAAATTTCAGGCGTTGCCTAGCATGTAGATTAAATAATTCAATTAGATGAATCTCACCCGCATAAATAAATGTTTCAGCTCTTTAACTTCACAAACATTAACATATAAAGGGATTGAAGGAATATTGATGTGCAAATATGGGCAGAATAGTAAATGTTACACAGTGTGTAAAGTGGCCACTTAAACCGGCCATTGACAGATCATAAGCCCTGTAGATGCATAGGCTTCTATAATACCTTATCTTAAATGTTCTTCATCTCTGTTGTGATATGTTAATATAAACAGCTCCCCAGGGAGTTGAATCCAGTCCTTGTCTACAAAAATTTGGACAAGCTCAAAATATTGTTTACATACCTTAAAGTATATAACTTAAACACACGTTTGTTTTACAAATGACACGTGAATTGATTAACAACGAAGTGACACGTGTGTTTATGTAAACTACAAATTACTTAGCTTGATTTGACAAATCGTTACGAAGCTCACTTAAAAAAATATATTAAATCAGAGTTTGATATATTCAAATTTTATTTTATTTTTTGGACCAAAATAGTAAAACAAAACATTTTACGTTAACTTTTAAAAGGCCGTGCTAAATAAATACATTACACGCCATGATGATACATTGTGTTGTTTCAAGCAAAAGACAGAATATTTTGAAGTTCAGACATTGAAAAAATAAAACAAACGCAGAAACATACTGTTAAATAATTCATTTTCCATCATTTATAAAAAAAAAATGTAGGTCTCTTATAGCAAAATAAATTAAAATCGTAAATTCGCTGGTCATTTAACTAGCGTGAACTCCTGTTCACTGCCAATAACCGACTGATTTAACAAATTTCTTCTTTTGTTTTTATCTCTTTCACACAAATACCAGCCACAGAGCAGCGTCTCTGTCTTTCTTGTAACAAGTTCTATTCTCGTGCCCTTTCTTATACAGTTAAACAGATATATTTTGGTATTGTATATTCATTCGTATAATTATTCTTCGCATAAATATTTTTTGTATTCAAATCCTTGCCTTTTTAAACATATACAGTAATAACAATAAAAACGCAAAACATCCTTACCAAGGGCAGGTCCGATTCAAACCATTTTCTTACACACTTATCTTATAATATGTCTACGTGAGAATATTTATTTTACTCTTTCCTGAAGTGAGCAATAAAGCAGTCCGGAATCATATTGATATTGGGAAATATTTCATACATATACGAGTACGTAAATTTGTTTAGATATATTATGTGATCATCAAACATAACCCATTAAATCCACACGTATGTATTCCCACCGCGTACGCAGAATCGTAAATTACAGCAATTTTAGATTTTTCCATATACGGTTAAAGGCCTTACCTTATACCTTCCACTAAAGTCGCTCATGCAAATTTCCAAAATATTTTGATTTAAAATGATAGCGCTGACTCAAATTGGTAATGTATAAAATTGTATATTATGTAATATATACATGCTGTGACTGACTGGATTATAGATATATTTTGAGAACGTCATAAAAAAGCTAAGTATTTCATAAATAACATGCCTCTGTTAGCAGCAGGTGGTGCATAAAGCAATCGTACAGCGTACATTGATTACCCGTTACACGAAGTAAGGTAATCGAACAGGCGCCAGTCCAGGAACAACGACTATTGCTCAGAGACATCTCTCCTTTATCGCACCGAGAGTGTTAAATATTTTAAAAGAGTGTAACAAGCTCTTAAGGTCTAAAATTGTTTTCCAGTGAGGAGTTAAGGACTGGATTTTCCGTAGTGGGAGGGATTTGAGTGGGAAACTTCTAGATGATTTTTGGATATTTGAGTTTGCTGTTTACCATATTGATGATGTGCCAAACACATATTTTTTTAAAATAATTATTATATTTCTGACCCAATATTATATTTGTGATGATATACTCGTATGTTTGTGTCAACCAATTGCTCGTTTCAACTCAACGCAGTATTTTAAGTCCCATGGAGTTGGGACTTATGTCTCAAAAAATGTGTAATAAACTCCTTAACAAATAAGGAAATAAAATACAATATTGTAAGACTACAATTTAAATCATTTTTTTACGTCGACCCTTACTAATATTATTATTTATTTATTTATTTTATTTTATTTGGGAAATCAGCAGCTCTACATACATATTTAGTAAACAAGCAAATATAGTGTACAAACTCAGAACTAATAACAGATTTCCACATAGTATACAAAGTTAGTAAAGGAAATATATTACATATCAAATAAAGTCATATAATTTACACATATAAAAATGTTATTTTCATGTACTCAATAATCAAAGAATTTTTTAAATTATTTATTTTAAGAACATTAAGTTACCGTAAATTGGGCGGGATTAGGACAAGAATACTTGAAGAGAGGATAAGGAGGGGAAGAAAGATGTACATATTTATTATTATAATGTCTACTAAGTTACATAATGCATTTTTATTGTAAATTTTAAATCTGACTGAGTGATGTTTGTGTAATCTTTATTTTTAAATTTTGTATTGTACACTGAAAAAGTTCTACCAAAAAAAGCATTATAAATGCGAAAGTGTGTTTGTCTGTTTGTTAGTGATTACTTCACGTCGCAACAGAGCGACTGATTGACATGATTTTTTTATATAAGTGTATCCGGAGCGCTGAGAAGTGCGATATGCTACATTTCGTGGTAAATAAAAATATCACACCCTCGAAAAAATTCTTAGTTGAAAATTGAATTTTTCCTTCACTTCGCAACGGAGTGACCGTTTGAAATGTTTTTTTTTGTAGGAATAGCGGAAAATCTGAAAAGTATAACAAGTTACTTTTCATAAAAAAAAACATTCTCTTTTGAATATAAAAATATAAGCTTGTGAAAATTGAATAAATATTAAAACAAAATAATGATGCCACGTCTTTAAGACTAA
The DNA here is from genome assembly GCF_059751315.1 of Micrasema longulum. Taxonomy (NCBI): domain Eukaryota; kingdom Metazoa; phylum Arthropoda; class Insecta; order Trichoptera; family Brachycentridae; genus Micrasema; species Micrasema longulum. The sequence continues at coordinate 21,574 of NW_028279360.1, forward strand.
CAAATCGCACTTTTTTCCATGTCAATAATTAAAGGTCTAAGAATTGTAACAGTCTACTTTATATCCCAAAAATATATATCGTTTTATGATTATCGTCAAATAAAAAAAGTTATTATTTAACGAATATCTACATTATACCACGCAAGCAAAGTAAAAAAAGTATTTCGATAGACCAAAGCGTTTAAAAATAAAATTAAATATAAAGTAAAAATTAAGTGATTAACCATAGAATTATTATACTTCAGAAACCGCGTTCGTTCATAAAACTAAAAAGCCGATAAAACTACTCATAAATAAGTAGTTTTACGTTTTAGCCATTAGTTACTCTGTGGACGTCGCTCAGTACGCAACTGCCGATTAAAATACAATAACGCCATGTTGTGTCGTTTTTAAGTGTTAAAATACTGCTGAGATTTAAATACAATATGGTGGAATCACATTTCATGTGTAAGTAGCAAATTTACAAAAAATATTATTTTAGAATTCGATTGATTTACCGTTTACCAGATGTCAAATAAAACAAGGCAGACATTTTGTTAGTTTTGCAAAGGTTGTCAAGATTTTTTAACGGCTTTCTATTTATAAGCCTTAGTTTAATATTAAACCGTATTAATTTTATTTAATTACTAAATTATTATTTAGTTTTTTTTTACGTTTGCCTAATGAAAAGGGGCTGTTTTTTTTTACAGTCCAGTCAGTAAAATATTTTTTTGTGGTAAAACATAACATAACATTACAAAAAATTGACTTATATTTATATTACTATTATTATTATTATTATTATTTAACTATTTGTCGATGACACATTACTCTATATAGCGGGTAAAGATTTTGTAGAAACCATCAACAAATCAAATGACGACTGAAACAGCATCTCAAAATGGCCTTAAATCAACAAACCAAAACTAAATGTTGGAAAAACAAAATACATGGAAATAGAAAGAAAAAAACGAAGCATAATTATGAATATATATATATATATATATATAGATGGTAAAACAATGAAGAAAGAGGATGAAATGAAGTATTTGGGTATAATATTATACTCAAAATTAACTATGAATGCTAATTTTGAACATGTTTTTAAAAAAGTCAAAAAAAAAAATTCTTCCCAGGTAGATAAGAAATAAATTAGAAAGAAATATTTCAGAACCCATTAAAAAAACTTTAATCATTCCACATACAGAATACTGCTCAACAGTATTATTTTTAGCCAATGACGCAAATTTCAATACATTGAAAATACTTCGAAACACAGCCATGAGAATATTGTTAAAAAAAAGTAGGTATAATAAAATAGAAAAAATGCGAGATGATATAACGTGTTTAAATCACGTATAAAGAAACATCTCCTTTCTCTTCCTTAATCTTTCCTATTTTCCTTTTTTACTATTCCTCTTTTATCTTTTTTCCCATTGAGTGATAGTTTCGATTTAAGGTAATTTATAAACAAGTGCATTTATTTCTATTTTTATAGATCTTAAGCTTCTTAATTTTTTTTCAATTGAATATGTTCTGTGACTTGAATTATAAAAATTAAACTTATATTTTATCGGTTGGTTAGAAGAAATTGCCATTTGGCAATAAGCCCGCCAATGTTCAAATAACATTAGGTACAAAAAGTTAAATAAATAAATCTTATTTGTATAACAATAAAAAAGAGACTGATATGCTTATTTTTATATTTAAATTCTAAAAAAATCGAATGCTTAAATACTTAATTAATAATATAGTGCTAAATTTAAAAAAATATAAATATATTACTATAAATAAAAAAAAGAATAAGTCTGCGATTAGAAAAAAAAAACAGAATCTCAAAATTGTAAAATGTATGAAGGTTTGCAAATGTATGAAAAGATGCCGGAATGTGTGAAGAATGAAAAAAGTCTGAATAATTTTAAAAATAAATTTTATGTGTACTCTAAAATGATGTTAATAGATATGTTAGTAAAATAAGTGTTAATATTACTTTATATACTTTGTATTGTAATATAAGCTAACTTAAGAATTAGATATTAAAAAAATATTTACTCGTATACCGTGGGTATACTGACAAAAAACTTTTTTTGGTATTGAAAAAGAAATAACCCACTAAGCCTCTATTTCAAAGGCTTGTCAGCTGGTAGGAAAGAGGGGATATGGAAGGAAGCAATGAAAAATACTAATACTGACCAACTACTGCTTTACAAAACTATGACAGGAATGGTTGACTGTACAGAGCTGCTTGGTTTAATAACAATACATGTGCCCGCCAGGATTTGTAGACGGTACCACCTGTTTCATGTACCAATAAGTAAAACATCGTATGTTAAAAATGCTTTTCTTCGTAGGACTTATTCAACGTACAATACAAAATTTAAAAATATAGATTACACAAACATCACTCAGTCAGATTTAAAATTTACACTAAAAATGTATTATGTAACTTAGTAGACATTATAATAATAAATATGGACATCTTCCCTCCCCTCCTTATCCTCTCTTCAAGCATTCTTGTCATTATCCCGCCTAATTTACAGTAACTTAATGTTCTTTAAATAAATATTAAAAAATCTTTGATTATTGAGTACATGAAAATAGCATTTTTATATGTATAAATTGTATGTATTTATTTGATATGTAATATATTTTCTTTACCAACTTTGAATACTATGTGGAAATCTGTCATTAGTTCTGAGTTTATACACTTTATCTGTTTTTTTACTAAAAATATGTATGTAGAACCGTTGATTTCCCAAATAAAATAAAATAAATAAATAAAAAATAAAAATACACCACAACACCCAGACCAGTTGAGAAAAAAATATTTCTTGGATTTCTTTCTTGCAACTGGTGAGAATCGAACCTGCAACGCTAGTCTTACAGTTAGTCGTCTAACCAACTGTACCGAGGCGCCTGTTTTAACTCGAAAGTATGCGGATTTGACTGAATGATGCAGTTTTGTAAAAGTTTTAACGCACTACAGACTGGCAAAATACACTAAGTCATATTGAATTTTATATATCTGTACTTTTAAAAATAAATTTAAAGTTTAGTCTTATACCGGGTATTTTATTCAGGCTTAAATCTTTAAATAACTAAATACTAATTAATGTAAAATTGAGAAACGGATAAATTAAAAACGTGTTCTTAAATGAGCACTTAACATCTTACTATATTTAACCAAGATGTAAAAGAGTAAAATTGAAACACAACTAAAATGCTTGAATTCTCAAAACAGGGATTTGAGAGTTAAAGTTTTCTGCCAGTATACCCATGATAAATATATATGTATATTATTCGCGGTTTGGCAACATTACGCGGCCACTTCACGCATGCGCGCAAGTAGGATGTCATGCAAGGGGAAGGCATTTGGCAAGTTTTGGATACAGTGCGATGCATGCAAGCTTGATTCTACACGCCCTCTGGTATAATAAAATTCTATTTGTTTAACATTCTTATACCGAAAAATATTGAGTGAAATAGCGTATTTTACAAACATGAACATAACTTTAGAACAATAAATAGGAATATAATAACGCTACTACAAAATGTAAAAAAAAAAAACGAGCATTTGAATCTCTTTCACGTGTATGATAGTTTTATATCTTTTGCCTCACAAAAGTCAATGAATTGTTAAACAGTGAGTAAAATGGCAGGTCAATAGTTCTGCAAATGCCTGGACTCCCAGATTCCAATATCTTTTTTTTCTTTTCTCTGCTTGAAAAAAAATTGAAGTACATTTTTTTAATGGTAATTTTTTAATCAAAAAGAAGTTTTGAAAGTAAAATACTATAAATTATCCGAATAAAGAGTGGATATGTACTTAAATTTTATGTTCCATAAAATGATCTAGATGAAGAGCAATAAAACTAGTTGAGATCGTGATTTAAATATGAAATTATTATTCTGGCTCCGCCAAAAGGCAAAAGAAATTTGAAATGGTTTCAAATGGATTTTCGTTTCCCATTTAGAATATAAGAATGTCACGGTCGTTTCAAATTTCTAAAAAAAATATGCATATTATAGCCCAGACGTATTTAAAAAAAAAAAAAAATATAAAAGTCTAGGAATCATCAGAACCTGTCATATGTTGGTTTTAAGTGCCAATTTTAGACACTTTGTAACATTCACTATTTTGTCTATGTTTTAACATTTAAATTTATTAACTTTTGTCAAAAGTTGATTTTTTGTAAAGTTTCGCCGTCGAAACCAGTATAAATGTGGATGAGATTCAGCTGTCTGAATTATTACACAAACTGGGCAACGCTGAAACATTTTTAAGTGGTAAAATCCAGTCCATTTCTTCAAACATTTGGACAAACTCAAAATATTGTACATGTTTTTATCTTATTTTATTAACTGAAAACTGAGTTTGACCTTTTATGCATTTTCACAATTCTTAATGCTGTTGCAATCAATACCTTTTCATCTTCCCAATAGGGAAGTCTCAGATTTTTTTATTTATATTTTTAAGTAATAAAGGTCTATGAAATACTGTCAGGTAAAAAAAAAATTTATTACTAATTATTAGTAGCATATTTTTTTTTTTAATTTTGTAATTTTGAATTCTCGCAAATATGTCACGATTTATGTCTATTTATTCCTGCCCATTCAAATTTGTTTAGAACGTTGCCACGAATCTTGATGTCACAATTAGCAAGGCCAAACATGTTGCGATTTTCTTGCAACGTATTTTTATTAAATTTATTTTTTACATTTACCTATGGAAACATTTCTCCACAATATCCATATTGGTTTCGAAAATACAATTAATTATTCTAAATTCATTTCAAATATTTTTATCAGTATTTGGAGTATGCGATATTTCCCTATTGTGTCACCAGATGTCTAAATCTGTTATTTATATATTTTTTTAAGAGAACCTCTTCTTTTTATGCCCTAATGTCCAGAATTCACAAAACTTAGAACTCTTTGGAGTATATCTTTTGGTTTTTCGTAGATCTCTTTGCCATTTACACAGTGTGGGATGGAGGTGTTAGAAGTTAGCCCAAAGTCTTATATGTTGACAAACTTAAAATATTGTAGATGTTATTATGTTATTTTATTTATATAGAACCTGGGACTTTTATTTGTTGAATGGGTTTATCTTATCGGTTTATTGACATTGAGTCAGAATCACTCGTCTCTTTCACGTCTTTATTCTATTTCACACACAATATAAGAAATTTTTATTCGACTACAGCTCAATCACAATGGTCTCATTTGCCGTTAATTACCTACTCAATAAAATTCTCACGGATTAAGTCATAGTAAAATAATTTTATTTGACGTGAATAACATAATGATAAAGTTCTTGTCTACAAAAACTTGGACAAACTCAAAATATTGTTGATAATGATAAGCATCTTGATTGAGCTCTTTGGCACCCAATAAAATAAAATAAATTTTAAAATTGGGGATTTAGAATACAGCTATATGTGGGAAATAGATCCGAAATACTTGACGACTACTTTTGTTCGATGGCTGTTCTCAGGTCAAGGTCAATATAAAATATTGATTAAATAAATGGTTCTACAATGCAATGATTCATGTTCCTGAACTGCCACCTGAAAAGTACGGATGATTACTTTTAATTCATGTAAGAGATGGTCGATGTACGCTGCACCTATGTAGTGCCCTATGCACCATCTGTCGTGTGTGACGATGATGAAACGTTTATTTGATATTGGTTGTACGGTTCAATTTGTTTTTATCACTATGTCTTTTTCAGTCGCATTAACTACCCCTTATTTTCCAATTCACCTGCTGAAAAAATACATCAAGTTTTCAGCCTCCGGGCGTCCTATATTTGTTTAGGGCTGTGACGGTTAATCCGGCGTACACACCCCAAAATAAGGGTGGTCATATATTTTTCTTGCCCCATTTGCAGCGGCAAATGCGGCGGGCGAATAATCCCTACAACCTACCCTCAGTAGACCTAAGTATGGTTGAGTTCTTATGTATTTTGCAGACAAGATATATCTGTGAAGAATTTCAGGAATTCGCTGGGAGCTGAAAACAATAGATCGGGTCTAGAAGCGAATACCTCTCTAAATGGAATTATAGTATTGAAAAGAAAGAAATTTCATTAAGGTTTTGTTTTTATTTAATATTTCTCAGAACCCTAGGATAGTTTTTATTAAGGCTTTCAATCCTGAGGCTGATTTGCGATCTCGGTATTTGCAGGATCAAAGATTTTTAATCTTGCGGTATCTCGGGTATTAGTGAAATCCCACATGTATCCATGCATATGCTGAAAGATATATGACATTTGACAGCCAAAATAGAAGTCTATTATCAACTAAACATATTAGGTGTATAACTTTGCTCACGCCATTTTTTTCAAAAATTCATGGCCTTATTGTGAAAACTGGATATATTTTTGTGATTCAAAGAAATGATCATTTTTCTTTAATCTTTTGGTCAGCAAACGAAACCCATGTTGAAACAAATAGTAATATTTTCAAGCGGTCCACGAATCGAGACAATTTTTTACTTTTTCATAAAACCAAAAGTGCTGGTCAGCCAAGCCGTGTGTTATGATGGAAAGTAATGGTCAAAGGAAACAACGTCTGGCAAATACGGTGGATGGGATAAAACTTCTCATTTTAACGTTTCCAAGTTTGTTTTGACTACCTTTACGACATGGGGTCAAGCATTGTCATGCTGCAAAATGACTTTATCGTGTCTTTCTTTGTATTGCGGCCGTTAATCTTTCAATGCTAGACTTAACTCCAGAAATTGCATTCGACACCAATCGCTTGTAGTCGTTTCACTTGGTTTTAACAACTTATAGGGTCAAAGCACCAGTAAATGACCATTGGTTAATAAAACACAATATAATAAAAATTGCTACATGTGTCCAGTCAAAAAACTTTTAACTCTAGAAACTATGATAAAAGCAGTAGGCGGACACATCTTTTGGCTAGGAACAAATCTATCAGTTTTGAACTGTGAGTTGTCAAAAGGTAATAGTGCGTCTTCCCGTTATTGTTCTGATACTGATAGTGTTTTTATAAGGAAATGTGTAGTAAGTGTTTTATTTGATGCTATTTCTTATGCAATTCTTTGAATATATCCATATTCTAGTGTGTTTTATAATGTTATGATGAAACCAAATCTAAGGATTTTTTTTACTGGGGTAGTAGTGGTCATTAACTAGTCATTCTGCTATTTTTAAGAGTTATATAATTGTAATAACTTTGTGTTTTTTTTTTTTTTTTTGTACCCTTAAATATAAAAACTTATACCTTTAATGTGGATTTCACTACAAACTGAACCTTAAACGGTCATTCATTGGTGCTTTGACCCTAATTCACAACGCCGAGCTAGTCTCACTAAATTCAAAGCATGACTTTAGAGCCGTGAATATTTGGTTTGGTCGTCGACTAAGAAGTATGGTTGAGAAATTCCCATAATTTACTGTTCTTGGGGATATCGTAGTGGACTCAGAAATATTTTCCATCTTTGCTTTTCAAGCAACTGTTAACAAGCAAACAAACGCTGTTCATCATCTCTCGGTTTCGACGCGTACGGAACCCAATTTCCTCGCTTCTGAATCATTTCCATGGTTTCAAGGCGTTTTGAAATCGCTTGTTGAGTCACTCCCCATCATGCGCGGTCCGTTCATAGAACGCATGGAACCGTTGGTTTCTATACATTTTGGCAAATAATGTATATAAAATAGCATATTTAATCAATTAATTATTAGTCATAAAACCTAACATTAAGATTACTATAAACAAATAATGTAATAATAACTTGATTAATAATCGCGATAAATTGTGAAGGAATTTTACGATCGCCTTAAAAAAATTTGTTAAAAAGCAACGTAGCCTCCGGCACACCCATTTACCAGCGCTGTCAAGCGCGTACTGATCGGCAAGTACTTGCTACTGGCTGGCTGGGTATAGATTTATAAAACGATCGCTTTGGAAGCAAATTCAAAATTCCGCTCCAGCGCCGCACTGAACGCGCAGTCCGGGCGCAGGCGCAGACTGAAATCTTCACTAGGTACGCCGCACAGCTCAGAGATGTGATTTTGGTATTTTGGCGCTGGACATAATAGTTTAATAATTATTTTGTGGAAGAGTAGGAATACAAAATTAAATCTAGAATTTAATTACTTGTTATAAGAAAAAGGTTTATAATCGACTACATATATTGATTTTTTGGGTTCAAATAATGACCAATTATTTTTCGTTGAAAAGCCATGTTTTTTAAAAAGATAATATTTATTTTGGTTTCACTGCATTTTCGTCAAACAAAATATAATGCCACAAAATACTTCGCAGTTTTTTATTATAGTATATATAGTGAAGTTGGTTAATTTGTTATTATAATTTATTACTAGATATGTAATATTATTCATTTTATTTATAATCATTTGTATAAAGTATTTATTTTTCTTTAATTTTTTAAGGGCAGTGTATATTATTATGTACTAATTACCTATATATTAATTGCTTCCCTAATCGAAAACCCCACCGCATGCCCCTGCTCCCCATGATCGTGCCAGCTTTTCGTGTATCTTATATCAAGTAATGCCTACAATTTTGCAGCTTCGAAAATCTTCTATACACTTTGGAACTTGTCTATGAGGCCAATGGAGTGGCTCCATCCACAAATGAATAAATACATGTAATTAATGTTAGTTAACATTTGTATTTCACCACTTGCCGACTTTTTACGTTTACCGGTTTCGAGATGTACCTGTTTCTTTATAAGGATACTTACCACACCAATATGCAAATACTAAACTTTTACTTTAGTATTTGCATGTTGGTGTAATGAGTGCCCCTACGAAGGGATGGGTACGTCTCGAAACCGGTAGACATAGAAAACCCGGTAAGTGGTTTAATATAAATATAGACTAACATTTATTAAAATGTATGACCACAAAGTTAATGCTTTGAACATAAATAAAAAAAATCTAGTTCATTATTTTTTTTTTTTTGTTACATTTTAAATATTTATATATAATTTTTTGTATAATTAAAAAAGGTATTTAATCAAATAACTCAAAATAAATAAAAAATAAGGATATACGAACAAATTTAAAAACGCATGTCGTATAATGTTTGAAAAATGAGAATAAATTAATATTGTTTGGCCGCTGTGCCGTTTGTTTAAGAATTTCCTAATAAGACTTTTGTATTCTTTACATATCACCTAAGCTGAAGTTGTTCACGAAAAATACTCGGCATAGCTCAAAAAACATCATTAATATCTGAAAAGCCGTGAAAATTTTTAATGAAATCTTTAATAAAGAACCTTTATTTAACGGTAAATTCTAGTTTCTAAAGCCGCACAATGGATACAGATATTGTTTATTCGTTTCTTAGATGTATGTTTATGTGTATTAAAACATATTGATTATAACACTTTCATCCTGGGTGTCCTTTAAATAGGGGAGAGAGTGGATGGCATTGAACATACACCATATCTTTGTCATAAATATTTTTTTTAATGGTAATACTATTGTAGATAGTTGTCACTGAAAAGAGAACGCCATTTCTAGTTCAGTTGGCTTAAAGATGCGGGTTATAATGATTGTGTACTTTCTTAAAATAATAGCAGGTTGTTTGAAGGACATTTCGAAATGTTCTTCATATTTTCGAAAATACTCACGAGTCGATCAATTTTGAAGGTTCATAACACAACATTTTACACATGTATATTTACCTAAGCAATAAAAATTATTTCTGCATACTTAATATGATGCCTTGAGTATACGTAAAGGAGAGCACCAGAAAATACATTTCAGAAGCTAACATGCAAAAGACAATGGAAAATGTGTTGTGAAAGATTTTCTCTGAATATAATAACATAAAGGTTGTTGCATTATTTTAACAGCTATTAGACAAGTATTTACACAAAGATTACTCTCGGAAGTAATAACACGAAACAAATGTTTAATAATAATGAAAAAAATATTTTGAAGTGGTCTGAATTTTTGCCGATGAGAACGAGATTCAACCTCACAGAGAGCTTTCAATATTAACATATTACAACAGAGATTCAAAACATTGGTCTAGGTGTCCACTTTACACACTGTAACATTCATCATTTGGCCTATGTTTCAGCATATATATTCCTTTAATCGTTCTCAAAAATCAACAGATCGAAGCTGATTGAAGTTGCTTAAATTGCCAAAAGATTTTTGCAATTTTTTTTAGAGGAAAATACAAGTGACAGTCTCTTTTTTTTAGATTTACTGATTTAAACGTCATCCCAGAAATTTCTTAAAATTACACATTAAAAAAAGTAAATTATTATTATCATATCTAGATTAAACCCCAAACCTCATGAACGGTAAGCAAGAGCCGCTTTTAATTCAAAGACGCTTTAATACTTATTTTACAAATTTAGGAAAACTCGTAAAAATTTAATACCATCAATATAATTTATCACCGCGAACCTTTGTTAGGGAAATTTCATGCGAATTTGAGATAAGTGATCCCTTACTAAGCATTTTCTATGTTGGACAATAAAAATTCTCCCTAGTGGCTGCATTGGGAGAATGCCCATCGTAACGTAGAGGAAATACTTAATTTTATGACTTTATAGACAAGGTAATATTTTGATTAAAATAAATATTTTTTGTACCCGATCTAAACAAACGTTTGATTTCTGTCATGGTTGATATTAAATATTTATTTCGAAAGTGTTTTCGGCTGTAATATTTTCATAGCCATTGATTTCACTGAAGCGTTAGATAAATTATATAAGTAAATTAGATAAATTAACCTTTATGCAACAAAACGACTGAATAATCCAACTAAGGTTAATCCTACTCCACCCTTAATGAGGAAGTCCAGCCCTACGGGAAATTGGATATAAAAATGTGTTATTACGCCCGGCAAAAATTAGAGCATTAAATTTTACGGCGAAGTTTATTGAAAATGTATGAAAAAAAATAAAATATTTTTAATAAAAACTACTGATTAGTTTGAACGACGTCACTAGTTATTCCGAATCAACTTATAAAAAGAGAGTTGTGATAGATTTCCAGTTTACGGTTAGTCAACTGACTAATCAGCAGAACTCATCGAAAAGAAGGGAAAGGCAACTTGAGACGTCACACGTGGAATAATTTTTAAAATATCATTGCGCTTATAATACTATAGATAAACAATTTAAAAAAAGGTTATTTTGGTAAGTTTTATTGTACCAGACATATCCAGAAAGTAAGAGTTCTGTTCGGCTCTCATGCTGTGAGAATATTTTTTCCAAAAGTTGGAAACACTATTGGTGGTGGGGGTCTCCTGAACACAATAAGCACCGGCGACCCTCGTTAGTACCAAGACTTGCCTCATTGTGTTTGTTTCTGTTAAAAATGTCAATTAAAAACCCCGTCAAGTGCAAGGTGCACGCTGTTATAAGGTTCCTTCTCGCGAAAGGAAAAATTCGGACTAAAATTTTTGCACTGTTTATAACTGTTTATGGTGAAGGTGCTATGATGAAACATGACTGGCACACGAAGCGTTACAATAATTGGTTGTGGAATTGGTGTACCAAAACAGTACTCTATGCACCATTAGGCGTGAGTAGATGGATGAAAAAGATGATGTTCTATGCAAATACCAATTTCAGTTAGCACGTGTACTTTAAATTATTGGGGCGTAAATTTCCAGCCATAACCACAAAAAACTGGATTTTATGCTTTACATTTTACATGCATTCCAGCTCTCAACTCCCCGTTTAACACCGCGCTAACACGTAGCAATTTTTTTTATTTGTATTGTGACAGAGAGCAGCGCGATGACATAATATAATAATAAAAATGAAAACTCGAAATATTATGATACAGTTTTCTACCATGACAATCATAATAACTTCATTTTTTTTTAAAGTAGTATTTACAGCATTTTAGCTAACTTTTTGCTGATGACATGAAAATATATTTAAAAATAAAATCTAATTTAGACTGTGTCAAACTCCAAGAAGACCTCGATAGATTAAATTTAAATTGTAAACAAAACTTACTAAAATTGAATATTAAAAAATGCTCTGTGCTCACATTTTCAAGGAACAACTTCAAAATCATCCATAATTATTGCCTTGACTATCAAGTACTTACTAAAGTTAATGAGATGCGGGATCTCGGGGTTCTACTTGACAATAAGTTAACGTTTGAGGCACATGTCAACTCAATTGTGAAAAAATCATACCAAATGTTAGGTTTCCTCTTCCGTATAGGGAGAGAATTCAATCATGCGCGCACTCTTAGAACTCTTTACTTCACATTTGTTCGAAGTCAATTAGAATTCACATCTCCCGCTTGGAGCCCTCAATACAAAAAATACATTAACCGAATTGAATCTATACAATCAAAATTTTTATCGTATTGCAATTTTAGACGGTTAACTCAGAATACAGGTCCAGATGAGTTTATAAACTTACCTTAACTCCAAACTCTCCAAACTCGAAGGGACATGGCTGATGCCATTTTTATGTATAAAACTTTGAATAACATGATAGATTGCCCTAAGATTCTGTCACTTATTAATTTTAGAGTCCTAGTAACGCAGACCAGAAACCAATCTCTTTTTAAAATTTCTAAATGTAAAACTAAATCTTTTCAAAATTCATTTGTAAATAGAACCTGCCATATGTGCCGAACTGTCCCCATATATCAAAAATTAAATTGTATTGATATTAATAATATATCTTTAACTTCCTTTAAAAGTGAAATTTCCAAAAATAATTCAAGTTATGATGTTGCGCCTTGAATCCGCAGCCTATATTATGCAGGTAATGTGCAGTTCTGTATGTAGGCACATAATAAATGAACACTGTATAGTCAACTATAGTTGTATTATTTATTGTAATGTGCAACTGTGTGACCAATATTCATTTACATTTCTAGTAATATTATAAGTTTTGTATGATTAGTTATTTTATGTTATGTATAACTTTGATGTGACAACATTTACAATAACAATATTATGTGGAAGCCTCTAATTGGACTTTATGATATGTATTTATGGTATAATTGATTCTTATAAATGTATAAATGTCTGTTGGCTTTCCAATGAAATAAAATAAATATTTTTTTTTTTTGAAAAACGGTTCATAAGATAATATTCATGAAAGAAGAAAACCCAAAAAACAGAAATATCAGCAAGTTGATATTCGAGTTAAATTATTTTATAAGTTTAACCCTTTCACTTCAAGTGCTCATTTAAATAAACACGAATTGAAATATTTTTTTCCCTTGCACCTACCGAAATTCAAATGCGACGAGTTTATTATTGAATTTCCGGAACCTCTAAGTGCTTCTTTATTTTTTTCGTACGCGTCAGTAATCAGCATAACACAGAAAAGTTCATTTTTAATTTTGACAACTGGCTACTGTGGACTTATTTTGTAACCAATTCGTTTCGTTAATTGATTCGTATCGCATGAGCGCAAAATACGATTTCGATCACGTTAGTGTGAGATAGATATAGAGGGACGAACGATCTTACGAGACGTAAATGTGACAGAATAAGCCTGCTGGCTGGTTTGTTTATTTCATAGCGAATTTCTGACATCCTTATTTATTTATTTTGTTCATTAACGCTCAAAAGGCATTTACAAAAAATAAAAATAAAAGACATGCTAACATCCTAAATAATAAACACAGAATATACAGAAAAAGTATGTGAAATTAGTTTGAAAGGATATAATAAAAAGTTTTACAAAGCAAAAAAAAACAATAATAACAAAGGTTTACAAGAAAAAACAGTAAGCATATAAACTAAAAATTCAAAGCTTATGAAATAAATTCTGTAAAGCAAACACAGTAAATAAAGTGTTATGGTAAGCGAAAAAGACAAATTTGAGTTAAATTAATAAACAAGCAAGCGTATATATTATCGCGAAAAAATAAAAATATGTATATATGAAATGCGTATTTGCCAATACTGCAATGCAATTTGATTTAATAGTAAAAAATAAAAAAAACAAGTATAAGGTAATAAAAATAATCAAGTAAGTATTTTTTTAATTTATGGAATTGAATTGTCAATAATAGTTTTACGAGCCGCTACAAATAAACTTGATATTGTGGACTTATAAGATAGTAAAGAATTGGACAGAATGTCCGCTGCCGTTCCATAAGTGTTACCTAACCTATGCACTCTCGGTATCGATAAATTGTTTTGTTGGTTGAAAGAAATACTAGAGCAATGAAACAATAAAGTTAAAATACTTAACTTCAATATCAATACATAGATGGCGCTCCAACTTGCTTGTGGATGGTTTCTCAATTCGTAACATATATACAAGAATCAAAAAAATGTTACCTGTGTAGATATTTGCTAATAAGCGGAATGGGGAATGTTGTAGTACCTACTCAAAGTGGCCACTTAACCCAGCCAATGACAGGTCATAAGCCCTGTAAACGCTCGAATATCCATAATCCTGAATTTGAAAAAATTCTACCTCATCTCTGTAGGGATATAAATAAAAAATATATACCTACTCCCCCTTGGGAGAAAATCCAGATTTGTGTGTGTACAAGTACACGTACCAAAAATAATGTTGAAAAAAGTTCTCCTAATGTTGACAGCAGGTACTCTAAAATTAATCAATACAAGTATTTTTGGTTTGTCAAAAAGAGAGTTTACAATTTTATACAGTACAATGTGATCATTAATAATTCTTCTTTCAGAAAGTGTTGTTAGGTTAAGCAGTGTTAATAAATAGTCATAATTCATATTTTGTATTGGAATGTTTAATTTGTAGTTTATATATCGTATAAATTTGATAAAATGATATGTAAGGCAATTTATAAACATATCACAGTTGAATGAAATTAATTTGACTGAATACATATATAAATATACGAGTATTGTAAGATAATAACACATTTTAAAATGTATTATGTCGGTTGATCATCAGATAACAACTTCTAAAATATTTATTTTGGACGTCATCCGAACTTAGTGGCTCTTACTAAGGTCTTTTAAAACCAAGTTAGAATAAATATCTCGGTATATGTTGGCGAAATACTTCCTCTTTAATGAAAACTTCTATTTTTGCCCTTGTAGGTGGCCTTTGTTATACTAAGACATTAAGAACAAGGTAAAGATAATATGACGCTTTAATAAAAATAAACTACTTAAAAATCATTCTACATATGTAATACTCGTATTTCTGTGTCGGATAGGTTGCTCCTCGCACGGTCTACGCCCTAATGCGGTCGGGTGGCGGGAGGAGGTAGTTCTTATATGTGTCAACGCGACGTATTCCTTGACGTATACTTCTCGCGACGTGATTGGTTGGCTAACTCAAACCCGCTATTGGCCGGCTGGTATAGGCCGTGCATATTTTCCGTGTATAAATAGGCCGCAAGGCCCATTATAGATCAGTCTCACTCTATTTCTCGTGTTTGATCATCTCTCCGCTCATCCCTTCGCCGATACCGACTGCTCTACAAGACCTTCATCGGTCCTTTGGATTTGACTACTGGACTTCTCAATCTACGGATCCCAACCACGATGCCTTCTTCTGGATTTAAAAGTCATTTTAAAGACTACAAGTCAAATCGGCTTAAATTTTAGTTTGGGGCGAGTGTGCGCTCAGTTCTTCGGTTTCCGCTGCCTTAAAACCAGCAGAAGGGATGGCTTAGTAAACGTGGTGAGCCCGCTAAACTCGCGGTAGGGCGTCAGCTACAGTATAAAAGGCGAAAAAACTTTAAAAATAGGTACCAAAAGTGTTCAAGTAATATCTTTTTATTAAAGACAGCTTTTTCTCAATATATTACAAAAGATATGAAAAACATTTCACTGAAGATAATGTTTAAATATAGGCATTTTTAGGGCTTATGACCTGACAAAGGCAAGTTTAAACATTACTTTACATACTGTACAACATTTATCATTGTGCCATTGTTTGAATAACTATGTTCCTTCAATTCGTATATCTGTTGATCTTCATGAAATTCAAATGAAGTCAGATGATCAGTCTTACGCTTCAGGGACAATAAAATATTTTAGCATGAAATTGCCTTTAAATACATATTTCAATTCAACAATGTTGGGAATCGAACCCGAGACCTCTTGCATGATAGGCAAATGCCCTGACCCGTACACCACGAAGCCAACATGAAACAATCCATCGTCTGATTTATTATGACATTACTCTGTCTATTAGGAAATCCGAAACATTTTGTCATAATCGTTATTCTACAACGCATGTGATTTTTTTCAACTTTGTATAAGAAGGGTTTAATTTTTTTTGACACTTTATCTTACAACTTGGTAAATACAAAAGTACATACTTTGGTACTTGGATTGGTTATGTATATATTATTTTTTATGGAATCATTTATTTCTCAGGGTTAAAATCAATTTTGTGTTTACCATAGCATCGGTCTCGTTGTGTAGTGGTTGGCGCGCTTGTTTGACGCACGGTTGATATGAAATATTTATTAAAAAAGTGTTTTCACACTAGGACTGGCAACTGAAGCGTAAGACTTATCATTTTTCCTTTATGTAATGGAAATTATCAACATACTCTAAGATCGGTGTACATATGCAGTGCCCTATGCACCATTGGATGCGGAAAGGGAATGATGATGATATTTTTAATAACTCCCAAGGGGGTTGAATCCAGTTCATGTCTGCACATATTTGGATAGATTTTTTTATTTTTTCATTCATAGGAATGAATTCAAGTTTGATAGGGTTAAATGGTTTTAAAAAGGAAATATGGTTAACCCGTTTTGCTACAAGGACACGTGTTATTTCTTGTGAAAACATTTTCTGATTTCTTTATAACATAAAAACAAATGTGAAAATCCCCCCGAAATAAGCCACATGGCTGTTTGGTATAATACCATACATTCTATCCTTTCCCAAATACATAAAGGAATTACATAACCCTCGTTTATACGTTATTTAGTCTTGTTTATATCACAAGTAAGCCGAAGATCTGTCAGTCCAATAAAGAGAAAAATACAACAGGCTTGTGTCGTTCACCTCTTTTTATTTCCTTAAATCTAAAAGCCACACCGTATTATTAAATAATCACAAATATTAAAATATATTGCAACATCATCATCATCATAATTTTCATTCCACACCTAATGATGCATAGGGCACTGCATTGACACAATCGCAGCGTATCTCGATATTTTAATTATTACATGAAGGTAAGATGATCAGTCTTACGCCACAGCTGCCAGTCCAGTCTATAAAATATTCTCGTGTATAAATAAATAAATATTTAAATTGTAATAATAACAATACGTATGCAGTTTTACTCCACTTTTATTTATAATTTATACCAGTGACCGGGCTTCGTCATGGCCGACATTGTCAGACTGGTGGGAGCCTCTTCTCTCGTTATTAAGAACACGTCTTTTCCGGTCCGTATCTAGACAAGAACTGCAAGTTTGAGTACGAACCGTAATATGAATGTTTAGAGAAACATCGACTGCTTAGCGGGTGCGCCGTGAGCCGGCGCGGCTTACCGTACACGGCTCCGAACCGCGGCACGAAGCCACGCCGTGGACCAAGACCCTTGGACGTACATACAGTTTAAAATATGTTTTTTTTTGTTTTTATGGTAAAAAATACTAATTTTAAAATGCATAGTGAAGATTCCTGTAATATTTCGGTAGTCAAATGGCAAAAGGATCGTCTGTATTTTTTACGGTTTTTTAGTTTTCAAGAATTTCAGCTAATATTTCAGATAATAAACAAAGATAAAAAAAAAATCATTTTAAACGATCTCTAATTAAGTATTAAAAAATAAAATTTTATTATTTTACTTTGTGACTCAAAGTCTTTCAACTCAAACATTTTTGAAAATTACAAATGGTCCCTTGTGACGGCTGACTACCGATTTGGAGATTGAGTTTATTGAGTACCAAAGTTTTTGTGTGAACTGTGAAAAAAACAGCAACCCGACATACAGAATTTCAATTGTTCAACATAACTAAAGAAATAATTATTTTAAAAATGGTCATTGTAGACGTAGATAATTAATAATCTGTAAAAGATACATGAAATATTAACATGGGTAAATATTTTAACACCTATACATAGTGCTGATTCAAATTGGATAATGTTGGAAAAGTTTTAAAATTGAGTCTTATTTCAGCTTAACATTTTTCAAAATTACAGATGGTTCCTTTTTTATATATCACAACCGATTTGAAGAGTAAAACACCAAAGCTTTTATGTGTACTATGAAAAAAAAACCAACCTGACAGAGAATTTTAATTGTTCAATAGAATTAAAAAAATAATTATTTTAAAAATGGTCATTATAGAAGTATCTGTAAAAGATACATGAAACACTAAAACAGGAAAATATTTTTACACCTGTACATAGTGCTGATTCAAATTGGATACTTTTTTTTTAAAGATAACTCCACAGATGATAAAACAGTTTTTAAAATAAAATTCGATAAGAGCGATCAGTCAAACAGTTTGTTTTATCTGGTTCCTTTTAAAATCAATTTACAACGGACGTTTATATCCTAGGAGTTTTATTAAAGAAAAACGACTTAAAGATGTTTCCATTAATATAATGAAGTGGTTTCTTGAAGTGGGTGAGAATTTTAGCAGAATATTTCGATTACCACAAGGTGCTAAAAGCGATTCATAAAATTACCAATAAATTTCTTAACTTTATGCAGAGAGTAATAAAATTGGTCGCTCTTTGGCAATAATGACTGTAATTGAGTTTACGCCTTCCATTAAATATTAAAATCTTGTTATAAATGTAAATCACTAGTCTTTCGCTATAAAGGGGGTTGTAAAATTAATAGACATCGTTGTATCGAGGTTAATTAATGGTTGTGCTTCAACTCGGAACCACGGTTTTAAATATGCAAGAAATTGGAATCAAAATCCATATGGTATAAAAATCTTATTATATAATCTGTGTTCTTAGCATAAACTTTGTGGTCAAGCATTAGTTATAATCTTATTGTCATTATAAACAACAGTATCGATGATAATATTAATAAGTAAACAAAGAAAATAATTATTGTTTTAAGCTAGGGTTTCCTAGGAGAGCGGTGACCGTATTTTAACGGCCGTAGTGAACGGTGATGCAGTGGACAGCCGTCGGAACGTCAACTAGAGAGTGGTTTCCTAGGGAAACGGTGTTAAATGGTGTTGATAACACCGTTTTCCTAGGAAACCACACTCTAGTAACCGTTACGACGGCTGTCTACTGCATCACCGTTCACTACGGCCGTTAAAATACGGGCACCGCTGTCCTAGGAAACCCTAGCTTTAGCTAGCAAAACGAGCCATTTAAAATAAAATTGTATTACTGACGCTGTTACTCGTCAATTGTAACGTATTGTGAGGAGTGAAAAAATTGTCCAACTTCCCTAAAATAATGAAAAAAGTTTGCACTAAATGTGTATAATAAATTGCAAAGGTTTACTAAAAAATAAGACATCACCTGCAGAGAGAAAAACTAAACGGTGACTTTACGCAGTAATTTATAAAAATCTTCGCTCTGTGCATTGTATTAAGACAATGCAAAAGAAATCAATCACAAAATGCTACCCCCAGTTTTGCTCAATCAGAAAATTTGAGAATCTCTCCGAAATGTAGTTATTAATACACAACAATAACAATAATCATGTCATTTATTAAAACACAATGTGATAAGTCATTGAAAAAATGTTATTGCCAGATTCAGTGTCGAGCGTACAAAAATATAAATTCTGAATCGTAAGTATTTACTCGGTGTTCAAAAGCTGAGGCAAGATGAAATATACTTGTTACAATATGTAAGTATTGAATCGGGAAAACTAGCATGAAAATGGGCTTAATGTTATCGAAATGTGATCTCTCAGGCGAGTGCACGGCAATGTATGATATATTCTGGAGTTTTTGTAGTACTAAAAGTTGAGATTAGAGATATATATATATATTATTTTTATATTTTATAAACATAAACGGCCAATCTGCCTTTTACAAACATTTATAATATAAAAATGAATGAATGTGCAAAAGTCGAACGTCATGGTCTTTGAAAGAAATGTAACTATGACTGAATGTAAGATTGTAGTAAATGGAGATAGTTTGAAACAGGTCGAAGAATTTGTATATCTGGGTAGTATGTTTACTAGAGATAGAAATATGGACAAGGATATTGAAAGGAGGGTTAGTGCCGGTAACAGAGTTAATGGTGCCTTAAAGTCTGTCGTAGCAAATAAGTGTCTATCGCAAGAGGCTAAATTAGCAGTTCATAATGGAGTTCTGGTACCAACCCTAATGTATGGAAGCGAAGCATGGAGTTGGAAAAAAAGGGACGAAAGTAGACTGAATGCTGTTGAAATGCGATCCCTCAGGCGAATGTGCGGAAAAACAATGTATGATAGGTGCCCTAATGTCGAAATTAGAGCAGAATGCAAGGCTGAGTTAAGCATTATCGACAAAATTAAGAAAGGTCTTTTGCGATGGTTCGGTCATGTGGAGCGAATGAATGATGAAAGAACGGCTAAAAAGATGTATGATGCGAATGTGTCTGGTTTTAGAAGTCGAGGAAGGCCGAGAAAGACATGGCATGATCAAGTACAACAAATTCTTGAAAGTGGTCATGTGAAAAGTCGGAATAATCGACGTGCGTGCATGAGAAGATGTATGAATGTGAAGGAAGCAAAGGAAGTGTGCCAGGACAGAGTGGTGTGGCGTTCTATCCTCTCTGCCTACCCCTCTGGGGAAATGGCGTGATGGTTAGTTAGTTAGTTAGTTAGTTATAATATAAACATATTTGGCTTAGTATTTTTTTTTTAAACATGAATTTCCTTATACCCAAGATTTATAAAAAAAAAATAAACCAAAAATTATACAAGATTTACATTTGAAAAATTAACCTAAAAATTATACAGCATATTCAGTACAAAGTTTAAATAATAAAACATTCTACAATAAAACAACAAAAAAATCATAAGTACTGTTTCACACAGCTAGGCAAAGTGAAAAAAAACTGTATATATATATATTATGAAATGCGTGAATAAATAAATATGATTACCATTCACCATCTTTGAAAAAGTTCAAAATGTTTGTTTTACAGGAACAATACCCTACACTAAATATATCAGATACGTGGGAATAACTATTGCCGAGTTTATGAAGTCTTTTTACTTGTATGTGTAAAAAATAATTCCGGAAAAGGAGTGTTTGAGAGAGCAGAACCCGGGACCCTCCGTGTGAGAGGCAAAGTCTTATCAAAATATCTCTCATGATAAAGTAATTATAACATTCGGCTGATTTATAAAGCGCCATTTTTTTTTTAAATCACCTCAAGGGCACTTTACAATTGTAAACGTGAACTCACATTATATGTGCATACACTTCTTATTTTCTCAAAGAGAATTTTTGGGTAGGTAGGAAGAAATTTATTTAAGGCAACATGCCTGCCCTTATATGTATATAAAATGTGTGTACATGCAAAGCGTAAAATAAATAAATAAATAAAATATTTTTGTGTAAAACACCTTTATAAATAAAGATTTTATGTCAACCATGCCGGAAACTGAAACCTAAACCTCTCGCATAGCAGACAAACTCACACATTATTGAACTAAGAGGCGTAATTTCATATACATTAATAAAGTTTTGAATTTCTAAAATTTTACAATAGTTATTTCTAGTAAATCGATCGGAATTCGCAAAGCGTCTTATATCTGAAAACCACAATTTATATCGAGAAACGGGCGCGGGCGTCGAAATTTTACATATAAAGTGGTCTTCGTTTAGAAAACCTACAAAAATTAGAAAAAATAAAAGCCATTAAATACTTCCCATAATAAATAATCAATCAAATTTAACTTTGATTCAACTTTTTGAAATATTCTCGTTATGATTTATAAATAAAACATTTTTTTATTTGAAATTATTTTTAAACCTTTACGGATTACTTTCATGCAACAAAATATTTTTTTTTTTTAGATTCATATTCTACTTTTAATGATAATATCTAAAATATCTTTCGTAAAGGTTGTCTGCGTCTTTTGTTAAGTTTTGTCTGGTAGTTTATTGTATAATTTCAGGCGTTGGTTTATTTGTCTCGACTGTCCTTGTCTCATTTTAGAATGTTGTAGGTATATTATATTGTTTTGATATTCTGGTATTGTGTCCATGCTTACGTTTTTTTTTTATGCATAAAGTCCGTCGTGTAGACGAATTGTAATTAATTAAATTTTTAGATTCTTCAAAGAGTTTTTTAGTTGCTGTTAGATTAGAGAGATCATATTCTTACTAAAGTATTTGATTTTGCAGCCTTTGTAGTCTATTAATTTCATTTTGATTTTAGGTTTAACATCTGTCGGCTTCATACATTAGATTTTTTCCTCGATTATGTCACCATTTTACTTATATAATTAATGATATGAATTATCCATTAGGGTGGGCCAATTTTTTTTTTCCGAATTTTCAAACAAAAAGGAGTCTAAAAAGTTGCCTTTTTAATTACTCAAAATGCAAAAAAATATGTGATACTACTATTGGTCCTCAACCAGAGCTTGAAGTTTGCGAAAAAGTATATTTTTTGCGCTCAACCAGCTATCATTTTGTATTTAAGTAAGAAAATCAGTAAAATCATTTTTTTTAATGAGCATTGAACCTTTTAAAAGAAGTATCTAAGGGCGTGAGTTGCACTTTTTTGTGATAAATGGGTAGCATTGCTTTAAGGAGAAATTGTTTTCGTCAATTTTAGCCAGGCGCTCAACGGAATTAGTTTCGTGGAGTGTAAATTTTTTGCATTTCTGTAGCTTCAAATCGTGTTCGAATTTGGAATTTGATTAAGTTATATCTTTAGAAACAAAACAATTATTTTAACAATATAGATAATCAACAAAATGTTCAGACAGGCATCGGTTTAAGGCGACAAAAAGTGTGGAATATTTAACATGCTCAATTTCAATTAGTCGTTTGGCATTTATATTTACCATCTCTCTTTTTTTAACTCTTTAAAGACCGTAGTAAATAATCCCTTTGCGAACGGTGATCTAACATCGTGTTACCACTAGTAAAAGACGAAATATTCTGAAGTGCAGACATCTGAAAAAAAAACATGAATACGTTCTGTTTAATAACTTTTTTTACATAATTTATGAAAACGAACATATAATGTATCTTTTTTATAGCAAAATAAATTTTTAAAATCTAAACTCACCGCTCAGATAAATATTTTTTGTATTCACATCCACAATAGTTATACAAATTTAACTTTTCAAAATCAGTGTAAAAATGTCCATTTGATGATTACAAAAAATACGACTTCATCATTTAAAATAATAAGAAAAATATATCAAGTCTTGTATCCTATGTCGACTATTATGGCATCACAGCCACACAAGAGTAAATTCTTATGTTCCTTTAAAACAATATTTTAATAATATAAATAGGAGTAATGTAAGGAATTCTAATCTAGTCAAAACCCTGATAATGAAAAAGTTACCTTGGAAAAATTATAAATGAATAGTGTAAAATAAAAAAAACTTAATAAAATAGTGTGATTGACTATTTCAGTTAATTTATTAAAAAAAATAATTGCCTTCAAAGTTACTTTTCAATGGAAAAATCATTATTCGTCTTCCAAATTTAATCATATTTCCTTACCTTTCAAACTTCCAATCAATTTTGATTGAATATGAAATAGAGGACAACTCTTTTCATCTCTGGAGTTCAGAAAGATATTTCTTAATTGGATTCCTAAGAGTTTGTGATTCTCAAAAGATTTTGTTAAGTCTTCTTAATTTTTGAAAAATGACAAACTCACTTCACGTTTTTTAAAATCAAATACTTATGAATAATAAAAACAGTTCAAGGATTCAAGTATTTGACTCATTAAAATATTAAAATTAGATTCTGAAGTCGAATTCACTGTGTTAAAAAAAAACAGTATTACACTTTAACCCAAATGTTTATTGGAGTAATTTCGCGCTTGCTGCATCGTCAGACTGATAAAGTTTTGAAGTAGTTTTATTTTGGTATTATTTATTTATTTATTACGAAAATAATTTAACCGAAAGATTTGTATACATACTTTTATTTTGTTTTGTAATTACTCCAAATTAGATGTGTACGTATAAATTATTATTTTTGTATTTTGGTTTAAATGAATTGTGAGAAAAGAGAATTTTAATAAACAGTTATTCGAACATTGTTTGTATATTTTCCTGTGACTGTCTTGCAGATGCCCCCTCAATTCTGTGCAAAAAAGATAACCGCATGTCAGACCTTTTGTTAGAATAAACGAAATTGACGTTTTACTGTCCCGTTTTCCGCTCCTCAAAATTGAACCGATTTCGTTAGTTTTTTAGACAAACGATCTTCTAAATATCTTGATCCTAATAAAATCAGAATAAAATTTTCTGTTTCGATACAATTTGCGTTTTTCAGAAATAGCTATATTTGTATACCGCGTGCCCGAAAACAGCAGATAAAATACATTTTTTTATTTATTACCAATAATAACCTCCATGAAAAACGCAAATGTTAACAATTGTTCTTTTTTCGCTTGAGTTTCTTATTTATTTTTATTTTTTGTTACATTTAATGTTTACATCTTTTGCATAATTAATAAAAACTTATTAGTCTTTTTATGTTAAATAATCGTTGTTTTAATACTAATTATGTATGACTGTATGTTTTTTGAATAAAATAAAAAAAAATATTAAAAAAACTGTGCGTTTTTACGGGTTTTTAAGTGGTTTTAGTTCGCATAATAAACTATTTTTATAAAACGAAACGATAGGGACACGCCAATGGTAAATAGTGTAAAAAAGATCACACAGTACCAAAATCCAGAGAGAAAATACGGAAAAACGTTTGTACGAAGAAAAGTCGGACTGCGTTTCCTCTTTGGATTAAACATTTTTAGGTCAACTTACAAAATTTTACTAAAAAATCTTTAGTATTAACCGTTCGGATAAACGTAAAAAGATGTTGAAACTTTTCATTGGTAAAACTTACAAAAATTAATTTTCAAATATTAAATTTATGTAGGTACCTAGGTACTTGTTTATGTTCGAATTCTTTATTTTTTTGTTTTAATAAAGTTTAGGTCGTCGCCTTGAAGTTGCAGATTGACATCATTAAACAATTCATACAGGTTTTTAAGTACGCAATATTGTATTTGGATGAGATGAGGATGTCAAACAATTTTTTGTCTTTGTTTCCAAAGAATTCTATCACATACCCAAAAAAATTGTTAACTCGAGTGAAATAAATGCCTTTTGACAGCCAACGCATCTCTGTGTAAGCAGCAATCGATTGAAATCTTCATCATTGGCAATGCAAAGCTGATTAAATAATCTGTCATCAAGGAGTGGTTTCTGATTTTATTAACTGCTCTGATATCATATTGCAGTGATGTATGGAGGCTTATACTCAGATTTTTCACAGCGGAATGCTAGCAATGAATTACGCAATGCACATCAAGCACGTCAGGAATTTTATTTTTTAAGCGCGCTATGAAGCCTTTGTGACGCCCCGTCATAGCCGGTGCGCCATCGGTAGCAACTGACAAAATATCATTGAGTTAGGGATACGTTGTTATTATTTTTTGTAATATATATGTATTTGAATGAATAAATAAATATATAATTTAAAAAAAAATCCTTTTTGTCACTAAACCTTTTTCAGCGCATAAAATATGGTTTTTCCCTTTGTATTTGTTTTCAAATTTGTAGCAAACAATAGTTCCTGACATTTATTCTCATATTTGATAATTCTCACATATGACAATAATAATGCTTCATTGGTGTGTAAAGTAGACTCATCCAGCTGGATTGAAAATTGACAAGTCTGCAGATGATTGTAGAAGGGTTCTTCAATGTTTTCAGCCATCTCATCAATTTGTCTTTGCGCATAATTATTGCACAAATAAATTTTCGGATAATCTGTTTTATGGAGCACAGTGCTTATTTCTTCTTTTACTGCAGATTAAATTAAATTTTCCCCAAAAGTGTATGAAACAATGAAGTATTGTACAAAGCTTGAAGTCTGTCACCGTCTTGCTTGGAAGCGAATGATTTTTAAAAAATATAGTTGGCTGAATTTGTACATCTTTTTTTGTCTTGAAAATAGGTCACATCTTTGTCTTTCTTATCCAGATGTATTTTAGTGAAATGATCTTAAAGCCTAAAAGGTTTGATTGCTTCATTTGAAAATTTTTTTTTGACAAATAAGACACATTGGCGATGATGGATTTGTAGAATTACGATGTTTTTTTGCTTGCGACAGGGTTTTAACTTTACAGATCTATGAGTATCAACTCTTAAAACCCTGTTATCAATTACGCGCGATAATTTTACTGAAAATAAAATGAACAATCACTCTGTTTATATAGATTGGTGACATGTAACACACTTCGACAGGAATAAAATAAACATGCAGTGACTCAACAATGTTTGATTATGTCCAAATGCTTGCAGACTGGCTGGATTTCCTCCCCAGGGAGTTGTTCATATTTAAATTTATTTCAACTTATGAACAACTCCCTAGGGAGAAAATCCAGCCAGTCTGCAAGCATTTGGACATTATCAAACATTGTTGAATTACTACCTGGTAAAAGAAGAAGTATAAAAATTGGAAAATTGTTTCCAGGCGTTGCCTAGTAGGTGATTTGGTTCAGCCGGATGAATCTCACCCACGTGATAAAGGTTTCAGCTCTTTTACTTCACAAAAGTCAACAGATAGAAGAGTTGAGGAAATGTGGATGTTCAAACATGGGCAGAATGGTGAATGTTACTCAGTGTGTAAAGTGGCCACTTAAACCAGCCAATGACAGGTCATAAGCCCTGTAAATGCCTAGACTTCCATTTTCCCTTCTCAAAAACTTTTTCCCTCTCTGTTGAAATAAATTTAAATGCAGTGACTCGTTTATAACAGGCGGTGCGGAAATAAAGCGCGGACGCCGGCGATAAGTGGCGCGGGAGCAGAGTGCGGGTCAGAGGTTGCTTAGCTCAATCTTGTCGACGCATGTATGCTGACTCGCTGACTCCCGAATGCCCCAAAGACACTGAACAAGTTAGAACAAGCACAGATAATACTGTCAATTCTTGCAAGATTGCAAAAACCGCGTTATTTAACAAAAACTTATTAAAGCTTAAAAGCTACAAACATATTCTTTTGCTATTTTTAATTAACTGGCTTCTACTAACTTCACCTGTATTTCTAAATGAAACATTTCGGGTGAAATCGGAAGTTATAAATTTTTTAATTAATTTTTTTTTTAAATCATTCAGGTGAGAAGGTTTTCACGGTCACTGTTATTGATATGTTTCTTTTTTGGGTGATAATGTGTATGTTGGATTTGTTTCGACGTTTCGGCTACCATTGCAGGTGCCATCTTCAAGTTAAACTGAGTGTGTTAAAGAAAAAAGTATGTGTTTGAGTACTAGTAATTTGTACCGTGTCATATTTCTATTCGTTTTTGTAGTATGTAGTGCTGGGAACTATGTTAAGTTTAATTTAAGCCCGTCGTCTTTGTTTATGTTATTAGGGTGTCTTTGTATTTCAATTGATTTTTTTTTATTATTCGTGCACTGTAATTACTGGGTTAGTGTCAAATTTTCTGTTTGAAGGCGAAAAAATGTTCCGCTATTGCAGATTTATCAGGGTGCCCAAGTTTACACGCTCTTTTGTGTTTGTCAATCTTTTTCTTTGTTGTGCGCCCTGTTTGTCCTATGTACACTTTATCACATCCTTGGCAACTCAGTTTATAATCACCTTCCGTTCCCAGGGGGTTCTTATCTTATGGGTTTAGTAAATGATCCTTTATTATTCTCACAGTTTCAAACGTTGTTCCAATAGTATGTTTCTTCAGCACTTCGGCTATCTTGTCAGTAACAGTTCCTCTAATAAAATCTGCTTCCTTGTTCTTCTTTGTAGCTTGTGATTTAAAAATGTTGTCAATTTGCTGCTTCTTATATCCATTACGTTCCAACGCATTAATATTTTTTTTGAGCTCTTCTCCCTTATAAAGAAAAATGAAGAAACATTTATTAAACCCTAAAGATAAGAATCCCCTGGAAATTTCTCTGGGTATTCTACTGCCTTCTTGAAAGTTTCAAACGCCCACAGGGGGGTGATATCGCCCACGTTGAGAACCTATGATCTGCACGATACAGGTATCAGTGCAATAGTAAATGTTCAGTGCATTGAAAAATTTAAAAGTGAGCACAATATCTATACAGTCCACAACATTCCTTCTGTTATCAGTGCGCAAACCCTGAAAAACAATGGGCTGAACTAACAAAGCACCCATTCTATAATAAGTTGGTTTATGTGTAGGGACAAATTTCATACAAACGAGACATCGTTGTCGTTAAGTATGTCATTAAGGTGCTATTAGTGAAATTTCATAAATATTTGCTAACGGAGTGCATGAAATATTTTTGCAAAATACGTTTAAAATGGGATATAAAAAAGACAAATACACTTTCGTTAATTGATTGTTAACGATGTGTTCGAAATATGAATAAATTCATTTAAAAGGTGACTTACTTGACTAAAAGGCTGTTTTTTTTAAACTATCTATCGAATTTCCGTCAGACGATTCGTACGTCTACCGTTCGCAATGATAACCGACGCGCGTCGGTCGTGTGTTTTGTAAACCAAATTTGTTAACTGATGGCCATCGGTAAGTATTTTAATCGATTTAAATAAAGTTAATTAATATCTCTTATCATTTATAAGAAATAATCGCAAATAATTAATTAAACGGAGATCGAAACAAATTATTAAATGAAATATAATAAAACATATGTCAGTGTCAAATACGGCATCGGTACTGGAGATTCTTTGTCTTCTTCTCTTCTAAATACGGTAGAACCATTTACTAATTATTTAAAAAAAGTAGTAATTCTATGAACGTTTATTAAACGCTAACATTGGTAGGTGTACCAAGACTTACGTTTGTTAAAATGGTATTTATGATTATCTTAGTACAAATATTTAATGCTGCATTTAGTGTTCTTTTAATTTGTATAACAAAAATGCCGCTATGTAAGTTATCTATTTAATTTATTTTATTTGGGAAACCAACAGTTCTAAATACATATTTATAGTAGACAAACAGATATGATGATTACGATATTTTGTCTCTGAATACTGAAAATACATATTATATCACTTTTACATTGAAAGAACAAATTATACCTCCTTTAAACATTTGTATCCATACAACAAAATGCAATAAAGGATATCAGTTTCATAATGATAATTGCCTTCAAATCACTGAAAAAAATAGCAGTAAATATTTAGGCATTATAATTGATAAAAATATAAAATGGAAAGAGTAAATAAATAATATTGTAAATGGAATAAGGAATTGTATATATGTGTAATTAGATTAAGGAATATATTAACCATCGAAAAATTAAAATCAATTTACGTTGCATTTGCCCAATCCATATTACAGTACGGAATAATCGGATGTATAATATTGTAGGAAAAAAAGACTTGATTTATTGGGTCCACGTGAAGTATTTAGTGAACATGATAAAAATAAAATAGGAATTTATTCATTAGTTATGTAAGCCTTGACGAAGAAGCTTGTTTGCTTTGAAACAGGTCGGTGGAAAAAATGATAATAATAAAATAGTGGTTTAAAACAGAGTTGTTTTATTTATTTTTTTATAATAAATAACCACAAAGTCGGTGCTTTAAATATAAACTTTATTATAAATCATATACATTTCTCCTCTCTTTTGTAGTACGTATTTTTGTTTTTAATCTCGGCAAACGGTATATCTAAGTTAATTATTGCAATAATTAATATGGGAATCCGTAACGTGAACTCATCAATCAAATGCGTAATAAGGAAACACCGAAGTTGCCACGCTCGTGGCAATTTCACTCAAAACAACAATAATATTCCGCTACTCTGGCAACACCGTAGTCGAGATGAATTTGTTTTTGTTTCTGAAATGTCGGGGGATTAAGAGGAAGGAGATTAAAACGAAAGGGAGAGAAAATTTATTGAGCGTAAGAATGGGTGTAGTCCATTGTTAGTGGGCATTTTATTTCAAAATGTATAACGGTCTGTCTCTAGTGGCTGATGCCTGAGTATTACGAGAAGTACAGTCACAGTTTTTCAAATGCCGCTAGATCAAATTTTATTTAACTCTTGTGTGGCTGTGATGCAACACAAGTATACTTTAATTTTTTTATTTTTTATTTATTGGGTATTATTGGGGGTAAGAAATATTGAAACAATAAAAAGAAGACACTTCTTATTTTTCATCAATTACATGAAAACACTAATTAACTCTTGTGTGGCTGTGATGTCACACTAGTCGACATATTTTAATGTTTTTTTATTATGTATTTTTGTATTATTCAATTTAATACGTATTATTATTTCGAATATTATTTATTACTCCTATTTCTTATATTTCCTTTGAGTGAGTTTCTAGAAAACATATCTTAATTATCATTTTAATTATGTTTATTCATATACATTCTTTTTCTGTTGATTTTAATGATACTCTTATGTTTTTTTTTATTACTACTATATTTTACTTTTATTTGGCTGATTTCAATGATACCATTATTTTGTATATTTGATTATGTGTTAATCCTTATTTGTGTAATTCATAGTTAAAAAATTATTTCTGAATATCTTTTTTGCATTGTATTCTTTGGAATTTTATTATTTATTACTTTTATTCTATTGCATCACATGTCATTATAATTTAATCTTATTAATTAAACTATGTATTTTTATTGTTATTTATTATGCCTTGACACGAGCATAGCCTTAAAAGCCAAAATAATAAACAATATGTGCATCGAAACAGAATCAGCAATATAACCCATAAAAATTCAGTGAATGTATCAATATAAAAACGCATTTAGTAATCACTTTTTAAACCTAAACAATCCAGTGTCAAAAATGTCAATCTCTACGTTTTCAATGCTGTTGTATAATCAGCACATTCTTGATATTGGATTGGAGAAAGACAAATTATTCTTCAACAAATCTATGTAGAATATTTTAGGGTTCCTTAAGGTATAACAATTAGGAACACTATTTTTTTATGTAACTCAAACAGCTTGAACTTTCCAATTTACCATTTACAATATAGATAGGATACAACAATTAATATATCTCGATTATTTTTGAAAAATATGATGTTGTTTTTTGCAATCTTCTAACGGACATTTTCACACCTAATGTGGAAAATGAAATTTGTATATGCGGGATTAAAAGAAACTTTTTGAACCCGATTAAATATAGCTATCTATTTAAACCACTTAATCTTTTATAATTTTCTGTTTTTATTTTTATTTCGTATTATTAAAATTATTCTATCTTGTGTTTTAGAAATTATATAACTTAAAATTACAAAAAAAATATAACGGTGTAAGTCACTCTCCAAGCTTTTGTAAGTCTCTTTTTTGAAAAGTAACAGATGTAGCAATAAATAATTATAAGTAAATTGTTTTGGAAAAAAATATGCATCGGTTATGTAATTATAGTAATCAATAAAAAATAATAATATTTACAATACAAAATAAGATTTATCCTCGCTACGCGTAGAATAATTGTAAGAATGAAAGTGATGCCAATGCAACAATAAATCTCTTTAGTTGTATTAAAAGAGAACGAGACTTTTCTGTTGCCGGTGTTTGTGTGAAAGACACAACAGCATCTAGACAACACGCTATATACACGTACAGTGCATAATACATGAAAAACAACAGGTTTTTGTGTTTTCCCCATTTGTTTAATCAGTTGGGTATTGGCAGTAAGCGGTAGTGCACGCTAGTTTAATGACCGGCAAATTTATGATTTATGTTTGTATAACATGCCTTAATTGTATTGTCATTTATATAAATTGAGAAAAAAGAATTAATAAACAGTATTTCTATATGTTTTTGTCAATTGTCTGAACTTCAGAATATTCAGTAGTTCCCTAAATTGCTAATTATTTTGGAAAACCAAAATTCAATTGCGTAATTTGAAAATTATGTAATAATTTCCCGGAGACCGTTAGTGAATTGTAACATCGTATAAAAATAATATGAAGTTCAAAATACTTCCTTGATAGTTATTCGTATTCTATTTACTTATGATATAATGTGAATAAAAATTCTTCTTCTTCTCTTAGTGCTCTGTCAGGTATCCTCAACGTTGGCAATCACTCTGGCAAAAGTCTCTCTGTCCTGTGCTGCCCGAAAAATGCTTCTCCACAGTCCTGAAGCCAGTCCAGTCATTTATTTCGCAGCCAGGTCATCTGTCTTCTTCCAGCCCCTCTGTGATCCTCAATCTTGCCTTTCAAAATTAAATGATGCGAGTGGTACTTTTCTCCACGCATTATATGCCCCAGATATGAAATTTTACGAACTTTGATGAGTTCTCTGTTCGTTCTAGCTTGATTTAAGACTTCTGAGTTTGCTATCAGGTCTTTTTAAGATATCTTAAGCATTCTGCGATGCAACCACATCTCAAAAGCCTCCAGTCTATTCATAGTGTTAACTTTCAGAGTCAAAGTCTCACAGCCATACAACAATTTAGACCACACATAACACTTTACCAATCTTTGCTTTATTTTCAAGTTAAGATTAGCATTTCAGAAGAGGGATTTCATTTTATGAAAAACAGGTCTTGCTGCCTCAATTTACATTTAATTTCTTTATCTGGGTCAAAGGTCTCTGTTAGAATGCAGCCGAGGTATTTTAATTTCTCCACTTTTTAAGTGTCACTACCTTTTAATTTGAGAGAAAATGCGAATATGAAAATCAACGAAGTTATTTAAATTAGGACTCTTTGGGTAACTAGAAAAAAATAAATGTTATTCAATATAAATTAACAAATATACGCTGTTCTGCCGCACCAAAATTAATTACAGGTCCGCATACATATTGAAGACACCCAAATAGACGCTTAACAAAAATTACAACCGGATTTTAAGCACGTTTTAAAGTGCTCACATGACTATTATTTGTCTAACAATAAACACAAAAAAAAACAAAAGCATTGCACATTAAATCCCATATAATAGAATAGATATAATAGAGAAGATTTATTAATATATGCTCACATTTACAAATGCTTGCATGAAAATTTACAAGACTGTAAAGCAGTAGTTTTGAACCTTTTCGAAGTCAGGGAACACTTATGATCTTATGGAAAATTCACGGTACACCAACACTAATGATGCTAAAAACATACAAAGATAACTGTTATTAAAAATAAAACTAATTCTTTTATTACAGATAAGTTAAAATTTACATTTATTTTAAAAACATAAATACTCCAATTTAACTTTTTTATCGAAAA
Source organism: Micrasema longulum (assembly GCF_059751315.1). Classification (NCBI taxonomy): domain Eukaryota; kingdom Metazoa; phylum Arthropoda; class Insecta; order Trichoptera; family Brachycentridae; genus Micrasema; species Micrasema longulum. The sequence goes on from NW_028279360.1 coordinate 54,822, forward strand.
TGACATAATGTGACACCTGAGCTTGTCGGCTTTTACAAATTTCAGCGATATTAGGTCTTAAATTTGATATAGCTACTTCCATTTTTTTATCCAAATCGCTAAGTTTTTCGCGTTCCGTTGTTTTTATATAGGTTAATATCGAGAAACTTAGCTCACACAAATATGAGGTTGAAAACTGTTAAAATTTAAAAAAAATTAAAGATGTACATATGTTATAAAAATATGATTTAATCACAGGGTCTGTCTATCTTAACGCAAGGGAAGTCCCCTGCGTGGAAGCGCCAGTAACTAGTAGCCGAGCAACGGTTCTCGAGTACTTGACCGCTGTTGTGAGGTGAGCCCACACAACTTCACTTTGCAAAGGTGCTGCCATCTAGCCATTATGTCTGCAACTCAAATCGCACAGTAAATGAGTCAACATAAAATTTTGGTTTTCATATTTTGCGGAGCACTTGCAACAAGATCGCGAAGCACCAGTGCTCTGCGGAGCACCGGTAAAGAACCACTGCTGTAAAGGTATAAAAACAGATAACGTGTCAAAAAATAAGTATTGGGGTTTTATTATAGATTCAACGTTTAATTGGAAAGAACAGGTTAAAGAAGTTTGCAATAAGCTTAAAGTTTTCCAGCTCAACATAAACTACTTTTAACCACACCTGCCGTACTCAGTTCTGAGACTAGTTTACTTGGGGCTAGTTGAGCCAACAATTCAAGATGTATATAGAATATGTTTTAAGTCTTATACCAGCAGAGTCTTGAACCTACAAGTACAATTTTCAAAAACTATCGTACATGTAAAAATAAAGATCAAGACAAAAGATACTGATGACATTTTATACCACTATGTTAACGTTTTGCCTATTAATAAAGGGTCAGTATAAACTAATGACAGATCATTTCCTCGACTGCAGTTTTGAATTCAAAGTTACTCACCAAATTGCGACCCAACCAGTATTGGCACAGTAGTTGACGGTGCCTCAACAGAAAAACTGCTATAGAGATAGAACAATGGGGAGTGTAGTATCAAAACTGTTTAGCGTAATACCCGGTGAAAATCGAATGAAAAAAAACTTAAATACATTTTTATAAATCATCATAAACTTATTTAAATGAGCAAATGAATCTTAAGTGTGCACATAAATTATAGTTTATTACTGTTTATGTTGACATTATTAAGACTAAGCAATAGGAGAGTTAAACTGATTGATTAATTTTATATAGAACAATCCATTATATGTTTGACACCCCTGCACTTTTATCACTAATTAGTTTTAATGTACCGAAAAGGACAACTCGGCAAACCTACCAATACTGTGGCAACAATACTTCGACATCAAATAGTAAAAAATGCAGTCATTAATAGACTTCACACTTTAGGCAATAAGTACCAAGACGTTGGTGACTCATTGCACGTGAAATTAAGTACATATAGAACGGCTATTCTCCTGTATTTTATGGGTGATAGTTCTAGATAACTATTTGTTACAATTGTTAAAAATTGTTTAAACTTCTTTTTAACTGTTTTTTTATATTTTTGTTTCTTTTCTTGATTTTATTTATAAGTACAAAATATTTCTCTTTGTCATTTTTTTACATAATTATATTTTTTTATATTTAATATTTACCTATAAGTATTAGTTTTAAATAATAATACATACTTTTTTTATCGTTTAGTATTTCTAATACCAAATTGAATTTTTTTCTTTAATTTTAATTGTATTATTTAACTCTATTTTTTTACTTAAAAAAATATCTTTAAACTATTTTTACGTTTATTATTTTATACGTATACAGTATTATGTATGTACTCTCCTTTTTTGATTATTAATTAAAACTAATGTCGGAGCACCCGATGACAAACTATTATTGAATAGTTTATCGGGACAAAATATATCTTAATACTTTGTTTTCTTTATAATGTATTAATATTGTAATAATATGTATATTTTATTGAATAAAGACTGTATAATTATCGACAATTCTGTAACTGATAATATTTTTTGTTTTATAGTTTGTCTTTTTTAGACTTTCTGAATTTGTTTATTATTAATACTGTATTAAATTATCTGTATTACTTATTTTTATACTTACATTTATGTATATTTAACTGTATTTGTAACTTATACGTAAAAAGCACTAAGTGCCGTTTAATTCAATAAAATAAAAATAATTTCTTCACTTTTTACTAAACTGTGTACCTTCATTTTACAAAAAAAGCATTATGATAATCCATACAGTACAGGCCAGTTCCTCTTAAATTTAATAATTTAGACTTAAGGTTTCTTGACTTGACTAGCTACGAATAACCTGCGTTATGTCAGGACCATTATTTACTTTAAATGTTTTATTTCAAGAAGGTCATTTTCATCAACACGTCACAAAAAGAGGTTGTATAAGATTTGTTTTTAAAATAATATAAAGGACGCCGAATGGGCAGACGAGGTATACCGTAGGCCTTACTACTGGCAAATAATATTATGGTAAGGTATCAAATATTTTTTCAAACACGTATGCTCAGAAAATAAGCAATGTTTATGATCAACAAATTATCTTCATATATATAATTCATCTGTACGTGTGATGTCATTGTACTCCTCCTAAACGGCTTAACCGATTTACGTGCGGTTTTCAGAAAAATATAGATCTTTGCACTGTGCGTGTTTGTAGATATGAATATCTCCAATCGAATACGTAAAAAAAAGTTAGGAGCATAAATGTTTTAATAATCAAAATTTGCAAAAAAATAAACAGATGTGGTTTTTTGTGTATAAAAAAAGTTTGTTTTTGAATGTTTACAAACAGCATTTGTTTTTTGTAAATATCAATCAGATGTTTTCCTTAAATTTCTTCTAATTTCTTCCCATTTATTTTTTTTATTGGAATTTTGGTAACACTAAATTGAAATCAAATTCAATACATTTTTAAAAATAGTATTCCTACATAAGTACATCACTTTGTTGGTGAGACGACCGGAGTTTGACGTTGGCAAAAAGAATGCCATATTTGAAAAAATATTTATTTTATGTTTTGGAATTCAACCATAAACAAGTACCTACTTAAATTCAATATTTTTTGAATATCAACAATTTTTAGTTTTGGAATTTAATCAAAAACAAGTACCTAGATCAAAAGTATTTTTCCAAGATAATAGCAGGCAAGCCAGCGTTTGCGCAGGACAACGTCTGTCGGGTCCACTAGTTATTTATATATTTAGTACGTGAACATAGATAATTCAACCTAAAGGGCAAAGAATAAGTTAATTTCAAAACATTTTTCCTTAATACTACATGAATTTTATGTCAATTTGTTAAGTCATTTATATAAATTTTAATTTTTTGGTTGATTTTCCCGCGAGCATTTTTTTATAAAAATGTTTATGTAGTAAATCGAGGTAATAGTTAGTATCAGTCCAACGCAAATACAGTTATTAAAAAAATCAAAGATAAACTTTGGAGCTGGATAGATGTCGCGTTGCTGATACTTATTAATACAAAAAACGTGTATTTGTGTATTGTTTAGAATACTTTGCTCACTCGTGGTTGCTAACCTAATCAATAAACGCCAGCAAAATATTTTTTTTTTCTTTTAAATAAATTGTAAAAAAAACTGTTAAAAATAATATATGTCCATGTTTTAAAATCATAGCCTGAATCAGTGACTTCTTTGACTCCAATTAATAAACCAAGCAAGTATTGTTAAGAAGATAATTAACTTTTTTTATCTACTAATTGTAAAAACAGACCATCTGTACTGAAGCAGTAAACCTTTTGTGAAAAAATTCAAATACACTTTTAAAATTTAATGTTCCGCTTTTCACAGAATACTTCTACAGTCTTCATTTTCTGGAATATTAAAACTGCCCGAGTTTCAACTTTTTAAGTCGTTAATTCTGAAAAAGCTCGCGTTAAAATAATAAAAACAACAAACAAGCAATATCATAAATATATTTAATATTTTGGCATTGTAAAGGTAGGTAACAAAAGGATTAAGAATGATTTTATTTTGTGTTATTTTATGAAAGGAAATTATAGTGTATTAAAGAATGAAGTCAGTGTGTACCTACATCCTCTACAGAATCTTTGGGCCCAAAAATAATGACCAAAAATAAAGGAAAAGATTCAACACGCAGCTCTACACTTTGTGTAGGTTCATAGTCCATAATCGATGACACACATGTGCTAAAACGTTTCACCTGAAATAGTGTGATGTTTAAAGAAAGCAATGTAATCATTTTCCACGGAATCCAGTATAACAGTATAATGCAACTTAAGCAGTTTTGCGCATAAAATCGTGATCATCGTTCTGCAGCACATTCTCATTGTCCCTACCATGAAAAAATGAACTACAACAAAACGTGGTCTATAAAGAGACCACAGAACGCAGTCAAAGTTCAACAAGTTCCGTTCACTTCAGTCCAGCTCGAAGAAGTCACTCAGTTCCAGCGTGTAGTTTAAGTGCAGTATCTTTAACCCATCATAAATGTAACACTCACGCAACACGATTCACTATTTATTCGCCATGTAATAAATAAATATCAAACAGCAACCTCGTCTCTTCTGTCAATCTCTAACTGGGGTAGGAGCTCCAACCAACTATCAACTTTCGAAGTCCTTCATATGTATAAAAACGACAATTTAGTCAACTTTATTGAAATTAACGGAATTAATTGGCTATGGCATTAGCATCGATTGGAAACCTGGAGCTCCCAAAAAAGTGCAAAAACGACTGAATTGGACAAAATAGTGTCGACAGACTGAGACCGCGATGGTTGGATGATGTGACAGACAGTTGGGCGCTGGGGCAGCAAAACTGGACGATGCCAGCCAGAGACAGGACAAAATGGAAAGATAAAACCCAACGAGGGTTTTAATGCTGAAGATGTACGTGTGAAAAGTATGAATTGTCTTACGCTGCAGTTAAAAACATATTGTGATAATTAATTTATTATTTATCAAAATTGTGATCGTGTGATATTTATGTTATCCGTATACTCTTATTAAAAAAAACATTAGTTATGTTATAGATACTAATATAGTTTTCCACTGCCCCATTTATAATGCGTATTTCTTTTTTCTTGAATCCCTTACACATATTTCTTTTCAAAATTGATGAGTTACTTTTTTTGTGTTTGAATATGTAGGTAAAATTTCTCAAATTTATATATATATTTAAAAAAATATATATTATTTTCACTATAAAGTAGCTATGAAAATTATTTGAGATACTCCCGATCTAGGACAATATTCCTTATAAGATAAAGAAATTACAACATGGATGGGGAACATTTAAGAAAAGAGAATAAAGAAGTTAAGGCATTTACTGGGCTAATGACCGGTCATTGGCTGGTTTATGTGGCCACTTTACAAATTGAGTAACACTTACAATTTTTCCCATGTTTCAACATCCTTTTTTTAAAAATTCTTCTGTCGGTTGATATGAGTGAAGTCAAAGAGCTGAAACCTATATTGTTGTGAAGAGATTAATCTGATTGAATTATTTCACATACTAGGCAACGCCTAAAAACATTTTTCCAAATTTAAAAATTTTCCTTCAACCAGTTGGTCTTATTTAAATATTTTAAGTTTGGTTAAATGTTTGTTGACATATTCCTTTCACTAAAATATTCCCCATTCCTGCTGTAATTTGTTAATCTTTATAAAGAAAAATGCTGTGCTGTAAAAAATAAATAATTAGATAAACAAATAAAGTTAAAGGAAGTGCAATTTATGGAAACATAATATTAACTTTTTTCAAATTCAAGGTTCAGGATTATAGATATTCGAGCGTTTACAGGGCTTATGACCTGTCATCGGCTGGGTTAAGTGGCCACTTTTTGTAGGTACTACAACATTCCCCATTACGCTTATATAGCGAATATCCACACCAGGTAACATTTTTGGTTTTTGTATATATGCTACGAATCAAGAACCCATCCACAAGCGAGTTGGAAGCACCATCTATGCATTGATATTGAAGTTAAGTATTTAAAATTCTACCTAAGTATTACAAATTCTACCTCATCTCTGTAGGGATATAAATAAAAATATATACCTACTCCCGTCTTGGGAGAAAATCCAGATTTGTGTGCAGGTACACGAACCAAAAAATGTTATAAGATTAACATTTAAAAAAGTGGTTTTAAAGTATTTTATCATGCAAACAGTTGGTTCATGAATTTAATTGATTTTAGAAGATACAATAAAGTGTGTTTATATTAAAATATATGTTTGGCGAGAAACAATATTTGTGAATATAATTTTTTTTAAATCTTAAAAACGTTATGTGAGAGAAAAATATCTAAACAAAGTTGATCAATAAGCAAGACACATATATTATTTAATAAGGTAAAAAGAGACAGTGATTATCAGGCAAGTATTTCCTAACCTCAGATCAGTGACTCAAGGGAGTTTTTTTACACAGAACGTTGAAGGTTCATCTATTTATTTATTTATCACTTTTTATGTATGTTTATTAATTTATATTTTTTTTTACATTATAAACAAATTTAAATAATAAAAATAATGCGACCTCACTGGGAGTGATACCCGTGCCGAGAGCGCTTAAAAATACATATTTTTTTTATATGTGAGAATATACAAAGAAGACTTTATATACAGAGAGAAATAACAAAATGTCTAGGAAATGAGACAACCCATTTTAGACGAGGTTGTCAATTTTTTTACAGTTCGAGATTAGCAATTAGCAAAAGTTTACATTTCCGTTAGATATTTTTGTTTTTTCACTATGTATTTTTGTATAATTTAATTTAGTACTCACTTTTATTTGACAAATTATTTATTTTTCCATTTTTTTACTAAAGTATACAGTGAGTTTCTAGAAACCATATCTCAATGGTCATTTCAATTATGTTTTTTATAAAATATGTATTCCTTTTCTATTGATTTCAATACTATTTATGATGTTTTTTTTTTGTACAACTATATTTTACAATAACTTTGTTGATTTCTATGAAACTATTGTTTTGTATATTTGATAATGTATGAATCTAAATTTGTATAATTTATATTTAAAAGTAAATGGACATATAATGGCATAGAAAAAAAACTTTAAAAATTAACTAAATATGTGCGCTTTACTTTGAAGAGATAAAAATTAATTGAAAGGAAAGAAGAAGAAAAGAAGAAGGAGAAAGAAAAAACTCAAACATTTAAAAAGTCACATTTAGATCATGATTTAAATTTTAAAAGCAGTAAGGGCATAAGTAGGTAGATGATTTCAAAATCGAGCAGCTACTACCGTGAAAGAGGTTTTTAACAAATTATAACAGTGAAAAGATGTTAAAAGATTAAAATAAGATGCTCAGTTTTACTCGAGTACATGTATAAATGATATTATAACTTAAATTAAAATTTGAGTTACTAATTTAAAATACTTGGTACACTTTACTTATTTGTTCGACCGATTGGCAAAATATAATACAGTTTAAGAATAATTCATATTAAATTAAATGTTATCTTAAGTGAAGGTAAATTTGAAAATAATTTGAACGAGATACAATACGTAATATTTCAATAAAACACAGTGGGACACATTATTGAAACATGTGTTGGCGGTGTACTGTAAGATAAGATTCAAACTTAACAACACTCTGTTTCATTGAAATATTGCGTAATGTATATCTTTTAACTTAATTTTTAATGTGCCTTTACTTAATATAATATTTAGTTTTACATAAATTATCCTTATGCTGTATAATATTATCAGTCTGAAAATGCCTATTAGAGGGTGAAAGCGCTAATTGATTGAACAAATGAGTGGGAGTGTACTTAGTATTTTTAATGAGTAACTTATTATAATAATAAAAGTTATTACATTATTACAATATAATCAATCCCATGAAGAATTGTCAATTAATAATTTAAATCAAATAACATGTATTTATTGTATAGTATTATGTGTTTGATAGGCCTTAGCAGATGCATTGTTTGGCAACTTCCAATAATAAACATAATTTTGTATCCCAATCATTCGAAAATCCACTGCTACGTGCAAAGATTGAAAATTTCTTGAAAGATATAATATTTACCGTTCTCGCGATATTTCAAAACCTTTCTGACATTGGGGCCGATTTGAAAACAAGATATCTCATAAAACTCTGGCGTCAAAATACTCATGGTAAATAAACAAAGATTTCATCTCGCAAGAGGACTGGAGATCAATTCTCGCACTGTCTAACTGTTTGCAATCAAAACACGTAGAAATAATCGGATGCTGCGAAAAAATATGAGATCATTTGTTAGGGGCGGAATATACGACACTTGACGTAGTTTGTTATGGCGGGGCATCCTTCAAGGGGTGTTTATTTTTCAGTTTACCCCGAAAACTACCCTTTAGTAAAATGAAAAGCTTTATCATAGTTATGACTTGTACGTTTTGTCATAATATCCTGTTTTTAGTACCTCGTTTCGCACATGTTACTGTGTAAGCCACTTTATGAAAAAAATGCAGCATATATAAGATTAAAAAAAACCTTACAACATTGATGTGAAATAAATTCAACATTGCAAATCATCTTTTTAAAAGATAAGCATAGTTGTTTCATTCTTAAAAGTATCTCAAAAATATAAAAAGTCAATTTCGATAACGGGAATTGAACCGCACGGCAACAAGAAGTAAGATTGGAATAACTTTAACTTGACCAAGTTGTTTCGTCCTTTGTCTTTCTCTTTACTCTACCTTTTATGTCCTGTTTTTCTTTAGTTTTTATTCAGGTCCTTAAATGCTCGATTCCGTGAAAAACAAACAATTTCAAAAGTTACAATAAGAAATAATAGATACTGATAAAAAAAAATGTTGATGTATATAAATGATGATGCTTAAGGTTTTAAATGAAGTGTCGATCAATATTTTTTGTAATGACCTTTTACAACAGAGATGTAGAACATTTTAGTGAAGGAAAAAAATAAATCAAAATATTTACAGGGCTTATGACCTCGGTTTATATCATTGACTGGTTCAGGTGACCAAATTTCATTTATTTTGTTATTCCATGTCCGCTCCCTAGTTGGAGCACATAGTGTCAACAAAGATCCTCCAAACATTTATGTCAGCTGCCAACTCCGGTACATCCTACCAAGTCAGATTCGCGTCCCGCAACTTTGACACGATTTGCCGACAAATAGTCAGCAGTGGACGTCCAGGACTTCGAAAACCTGATGGCTTGTAAAGTAGGCAAGCATGGTTAAGGCTCCGCTTGAAGACAGTTTTCACTTGAGTTTGCTGCGTCCGTTCTCATATTACTTCATTTCGCACAAAATCAAACCCCCGCACACCCAAGATTCTTCAGAGACACCTTTACTCAAAACTTAGAATTTTACTGTTTTGGGACCTATTGAGATGCCACGATTTGCATCCGTAAAGGAGAATAGGTGTTATGCAGACGTTATATAGGCGGCATTTAGTTTTCACTGAGTAAATATTAAATCTCCAAACAGCTTACTGTTGAATGTAGCACCTGCTATTACTAACCACACTCCCAGCTATTTTTAAAGAGCTGACATTTTCCGTAACATATACCCCATGGTATTTGAAACTCTCGACTCTTTCGTTGACTTGGTTTGACAGAGTCAGGGGATTTTGGGGATCGAGGCAAGAAATATTACACAGTACATGGGTTTTTGAAATATTGATTTCTATACAGTGGCTTCAAGACCCTTGACTGAATTGTCAATTATAACCGCATCATGGGCATACTCCAGGTTGCGGAGTTTTTGGGAGGAGGAGATGAATATGACTCGTCAAGTACCTCCGTTTAGTTGCAACAATTCACGTACCGTATACTCGTATAGTGCTATTCTGAATCGACTCCATGTTCTCGGCAATAACTATTCCGACTTTGCTGATATTTTTCACATAAAGTATAGCTTATATAAATTAATTTAATCATTTCAAAGATGATGAACGGTAATTTACATTTTTTAGATTATAGTGCTTTCTATGTTTACTTTTGTATGGGTACTATTGTGTACCATATTTACATGTATACTTATTTTTTAAATTACTTTAATTGTCAGTATTATTGTATTTGTTTTTAATTTTAAAAAAAATATCCAAAATAATTTTACTGTATTTAACAAATTTATATTTTGAACCTCTTGAAGAAAAATATACGTAAATTATTTTCCCTTTAAAATTTTATTTGCACACATTGTTAATTATTTTTATATGTAAATATGTTTTTTTATACAAAAATGCTGTGTTATATATTTAGTATTTATTTAAAGTAATACTTTTTAATTTTTAAGTTTTTCACATTATATTGAAATGTTTATATTATTTTTAATATGTATCTTTTTAAGGTTAAAGGCACTGCGTGCCGTGTATGTTAATAAATAAATAAATAAATATTCATCAATCAAATGGAATTAACTTTCTTAAGGTGAAATTCATGAGAATTATTAAAAAGAACAGTGCAAGAACGCAATCTTGAAAAAACTGCGGTGGTGACCAATTTGATCACTGTGTAACATTCACCATTTTATCTGAGTTAGAAATTGTTTTTTCTCAATTTCTACCATCTGTTGATTTTTTAACAGATATTTTACTACCTGTTATTGAATTGTTTATGTGAACAATTTACATTCACCATTATGCTTATATTTAAAAATCTACATTACCTTAACTCTTCCAACTGTTGACTTTTGTTAAGTTAAAGTTGAAGTTAATTATGTTACAATAAAAGTTTTGCTCATAACATGTGTTTGAAGCAATTTTAATATATTAATTTTTACCAATATGTTTTGACTATTTAATAAATTTATTAATGCATTTTGTTTTTTATGAAAAACTAAAATGAAATAAAACTATTAAAAAAAAAAAAAAGGGCTGAAACCTTTATTGGTGTGGGTGAAATTAATTCAGTTGAATTATAAAGACGGTTAATTTTTGACGTCAGCCTTATGGCGTAATGGTCAGCACGTTTGCTTACCATGCAATAGGTCTTGGGTTCGATTCCCGACATGGTTGATATGAAATATTTTTTTTTTAAAAATCAAATTGTGGTCCTGTGGCTAGTGTCTCAGAATCACGGACCAAAGATCTGTGGTTCGAATCCTGCTCTACCCCAACTCGACTCCCATTTTCAATAGTGAGTTATTTACAACTCGTTGAAAATGGCCCTCAAAATGAAATATTTGGGTAAATCATAACAACGCAAATATTTATTTATACAAATAAAAAATAGTGTTTTAACACTTGAATATTTCATAGACCCTGGACTGGTACCTAAAACGAAAGACTGATGTAACAAAAATGATCAAGATACGCTGCGATTGGTGTACCAATTGAATGTCCTATTCACCATCAGGTGCGGAAAGGGAGTGATGATGATGTCTCATGTAAAGTTAACAGTGACTTACATTGTACTCAAATCAAGTCAACGAAATGTACCAGAGCGACAATAAATATGCATTTTCACTTGTGTATGCAAGAGGTAAACTACGGCAACTCCAAATTTGATGAAATTCTGCAAGACGTAAACTACGGTAACTACGGTCTATTACGAGGTGAATAGCATTATCTCCTCATTTCTTTACTAACGAAGATAATTATTATTTGTTTTTTTTAACTCTATACTATATTATAGGTAAAGGACTAAAAATATACAATAATAAGAAAAGTAAGATAAAACTCTAATTAATTTGTTTTACAGAGAAAAAAAAAACTTTATTACTTGTGAATACCTACCTACTTATTCGTTTTTTTACAAGAAAATAAATTCACAAATTTTGTTATTTTAAAAACATTAAACTTTGTTATTTTTACATAACATATTTTTAACGACTAATAAATTACACATTTTTTTACTAACTTTGCAAGAGTACTTTTTCTATCATGGATAAAAAATCTTTTTGATTTACTGTTAATAAAATTTTATTTTGTGTCATAAATATATTCAACTTAATTTATTTAACTTCGTCATGTCAGTAAACAGTACAGTGCCAATTTGATATGCTATGTAAATAGTACCTTTTGAAAAAAACATAATTACTCTTTTGATCATTAGTAACGAAATATAAAATATGAGCGCAAATGTGATGGGTACCCTCTTTCATCAAGAAATCTATCGCAGAATCTCCATTCCATTATGTATTTAATTTTCCATCAGAAATTACAGAGATACAAGTAAAATAAAGCCCCTTCAGAATCCAGCAATAAATAATGCTTAACGTTCCTCACTCCGACATTCCTCAACAAAACACTGGCCTTTGATAAAATGGCGTCGGGGTCCGACAGACGAACGACTGAAGACCCCCGCAATGAACCAAAAAGCGGTAACTAAGATTGATGAAGCATTACCAACATAGATACAGTACTAAGAGAATGGTCTCGACTCTTAACTGCTTGAATCCTACACTTACTTTGAACGAAGCTGAGAATTGTTATTTCGTTTCCTCCTTTTTCTTTTTATTTAATTAATTGTTCCCATATACGCCCAAAAGGCGTATACTGGAATCACGTGCATCAATGTAACAACACAAAAAAGAAAAGACGTGTAAGTTATAATAAAAGCAAACAAACATACAAAGATCCCCTTTTCTCTTAAATTACTTCACATTACATACATTAAAATTGTTAATTTTAATCTCTTTTTCCTAGACATTTGTATTACTGCGAAAATCGCTCTACTGAAGTTTTATCAATTACCTTTGGTTTAAAATCTTTTCCTTTATTGTTGTTTCAAATTTTAAATATAACTTGCTATACCTGTTATTCCTTCTTTTTTCTCTGCTGCATTGACATGTTTTTATACTTTTAAACTACTTTTAATTACTTATATTGTATATGTACATGAAATCAATATATTGCTGCTCTTACTATGTGTCATTAATTTTGAAGATGTTTTTAAAATTAACATCAATTTATTTTCTTATTTGACGATTCTTTAAAGATTCTTGCTATCGTTTTTTGAATCCCTTAAAATATGGATGCGTATATTTATGTTTTTCCTTTTTAAAAAATGTTATTATTTTATTTTATTTTTACATCTAAGCATGTTTTTCATTCTTTATTTTAATTCTTAACTTTGAATTACTTTTACAAATTTTCTTCATTTTTTACTTTAATTTTTAACAACTTCTATTTATAAAGTTTATATTTGAAGCACTAACTTTGTGGTTATTCATTATAATAAAAAAATAAAACAACTTTGTTTTTAACCACTAATTTTTATTTAACTAAATTTATTTATCTCTAAAAGTGATAAATAAATAAATTGAAAACTTAATGCCTGGATATTCCCTTATCAAAAATGTTATGTGTTGCAACAAATTTAGATATTGATAACTCCTGAGAGGGGAAACTTAGCATGTCTACAAACATTTAGACGTACTCAAAACATTGTCAATAATACTGTTTCTAACTTTAGCATACGAGGACTTTCAAACTATCTATGACAATGTATTTATTTATCTCATTCTAATAATCCATCATCATTCCCTTTTCAGCAACCAGTGGTGTATTGGGCACTGCATTAGCAAACTAAATAAAGCCTATTCAGATCATCTGTTACATAAAGGTAAAGTGATGAGTCTAACGCTTCATGCCAGTCTAGAAACGATAACATAATGTAGTTTAAACGGACTTTAAAATCAATATTTCACGTTCACCCACCGTACCAGAAATTGAATCCAGCACCACAAAAATGGTATAAAAACGCGCTTTTCACTAAACAACGAATCGAACTTGTCTCCACTCGATTTTGATATCTAGAGCTTTTACTTGAGAGCATTCATCGAGTCAAACACACTCGTCCAGGGTTCTGGTTCTATATCACACACAGACTTTTATTATTAATCCGCCGGGAAACAGACAAGACTAAGCCTAAAGATAGATTAAATTCTTTTTTAAATAAAAAACAACGCTTTCGAAATGCTCATGTTTAAATTTTTTGGCAAGACAGTGCAAAATTTACTACGAAGACAAAGAAATATCTCAAAGAGGTGAAAAAAGCTACAAATGGTCAGTCGTATATGACCCGCAGGGCCGATTTACCAAAGTCTGAAGAAATTGCTAGCATTTAAGTTTGTAAGTGAAAATTCTTGATGGAAGTTAATTGTAATTAATTATATAAATAAAAGACAAGTGATACTTTCGTCGCGAAAAGGACGCGAAAGCTATGAAATCGGTCACCGGATATTCCAAATTTGTGGATTAAAGTTTCGCTCGTCTTTTATTTATATAATAAATTGCTAGCATTAGTTTAGTAGAGCTAACCAAATTATAAAGATATTAAAAAAAATGTGTGTTCATATTTTTTCACAATGCGAAAAATGTTGTCTTAAAAATACATAGTTCTTTTAATTTACTCTTCATTAACAAAAATAAACGGGATTATTTGTAGTCTTTGATAAAAAAGAGTTTTGCTGAAAAGTTTTCCTGACAGGCAAACCCTTAAAATATAATCCTAGGTAAGCAACGTGTTAGAGGGGTGTTTTTTTAATCCTCGTCAGTAGTAATAATGTTTCTAGCAGTTCTTTACTCCCATACTTACCCTAACTAATGCCTTTTTTTGCTCTCTTGATACCATCCCCTGAGAGGGAGGAAAAACGAGATTTTTGTTCATTGGGAATGGGTTACTCCAGATGTTTTAATGGGAATTTTGATTGAAAACACGTGTTACTAGTCTAACCGCAATTTGTTCTAGATTTTTAATTCTTGTTTGCGAAAAACAATTCCTTGATAAATATTTTGGTTTTTTCGGGTCTTCAAATTTGTTTTGTCACCATTTATAGATTTCATAAGAGAAAACAGTAGCCATTACACAATAAAAACAAATTCGTGTATTTGATGAAGACATTATACAAAATGGAACGGTTTTCATGTAAAAAATACATCTGTTAAAGGAAAAAAAAAAATATTTCTGGCATAATAAATAAATATTTACGTGATTATGATTTCTTCAAATATTTGAATATTGAGGTGCATTTTCAACGAGATGGTTGTGAAATATCTTGCTGATTCTGAACTTCGGACTTCTGATAAGTGAGTTTGCAGCACTAGCTACGGGACAACAACCCTGTTCAAGTGCAAAATAAAATAAAATATCTAAAGAAAAAAAAAACATAAAACAAATTTTAAATCGGGTTATGGTCCCGTGGCTAGTCTAGTATCTCGCACTCACGGCTCAAAGATCTGTGGTTTGAATCCTACTCTATCCCAACTTGATTTTTATTTTCTAATAGTGAGTTATTTACAACTCATTGAAAATGGCTCTCAGAATTAAATATTTGTGTTATAAGAACGCAAGTACTCCTTTAAAAAAATAAAAGTAAAAACCACAAGTACGCAAAATATTTTATTGACTGTTGAATAAATATGATATTTTATATGATAAAGTTTTTGGAATGTTTTTCTTATTATTTATTTATCTCTGAGCTGTCACAAGAATTTATAAAAAGAACTAAAAAAATATTCCAATAACTTTGATCTATCCTGTAAGGGTACTTATCTTGTTAATAATTAACTATTGTCAATATTAAATTACTTTCATCCACAACCAATGTTGCCTGGAGCATTGCATTGGTACTTGGTCTCCATCGCAGCATATTATTTGTTTTCATTAATTATATACACAGCCTAATCCAATTACAATACTTACATAAAAATACATTTGTACAAGAAATTAAGCAAAAAGAACATTAAACTCTGTAGCAAAGACAAAGAAGGGCAATAAAATGATGGTTTATTTATTTTTTATGTTCAAAGCATTAACTTTGTGGTCAAACATTTTAATTAATGTTAGTAAATATAAGTATTCAACCACTCTCCGACTTTTTATGTCTACGAACGACGAAGAGACATGTTCGTCTCGAAACCGGTGGACACAAAAAGCTGGTAAGTGGTCAAAAAATCCGGTAAGTGGTCAAATACTTATATTTTCTAATATTAATTAAGATGGTATATATATATATTTAAAAACAGGATAAGACTTCGAGCCAACCCATGCCAATTCATTTTCACCCCACACTATTTTAGTTGCAAAGAGATTTACGAATAAACGGAAGATCTATCCCAAAGAATTCCAAGTTGTGCGACAAATCAACAAATCTACGCATTCTAGACATTGGGGCATAAAAACAAAAGTTGCTATTAAAAGATTGAATAAATAGCAGATTTTAACTACTGGTGACATAATTAGGTTTTATATTTTTTCGTTTTTCATTCGGTATAAAATTACATCATATTTTATAGACGTAAACCCCTATATAAAAATATTTTATTTATATTTAGAAAACATAAATAAAATATTGTTGCTCCATCTTTTTTTTTTTTATCATTATTTTTTTTTAATTTAATTTTTTTTTTTTTTTTTGTTTTTTAAATAAACATAAGATTTGAAACAGAGAATTAAAAAAAAAAAGCATTATGTAAAAGGATACTTGTGTTGAGAGTAAGTTTTACAATTACTCGTATTAATAGATATAGATATAAATATAGATATAAATATAGATATAGATATTGGGATAGATATAGATATAGATATAGATATAGATATAGATATAGATATAGATATAGATATAGATATAGATATAGATATAGATATAGATATAGATATAGATATAGATATGGATATGTTAATAAATAATGTTTTTAATAAAATGCTTTGTGCCTATTAAATATGTACACACTTCTGTTTAAAATTTTGGTACTCCGGTTCTGTATTTATTTATTTTTTATCTTAAAATTGCGTGATAATTCACTGATTTTTTGCTTTTTTTTACATCTTCTAAATATTTTTTTTGAAAGCATCAATTACATGTACTTTTTTTTCGCTCCCTATATCTAAGTAAGTAGTAATTATTATTATAAAACCATGTAGGACTATCATATGATTAATTTTAAAGGATCTACCGACAATCCATATTCATTGGCTTGGTGAGTCCTGTAAAAAAAAATAATTCAAAAATGTCTTAAAATAACAAAAATGTAATATTGTAAGTAAATAAAAAATAAAAATAATGAAAAAAAATAACACCAAAAGGTATTTTTGACACGCGGGATTGACGTAAGAGGAGACAAAAGTGCTAACTAGCTTTGGGGCAGCGTTGCCAATTATACCATATTTTCGGTAGATCTATCGATTTTTGATGCAATCTACCGATTGTTAAACACCTTTAACTATTTTTTACGTCATAACAGCAGGCCCCCTTCCCCCTCCCATGAAAAAGAAAAAAAATCGTCACACGTAACTGTTTAATCAATTTTTGTTTAACTGTTATAGCTGATAACGAATATCCTGATTTATTTTTCTAAATCTATTGATTTTAGCTTGATGGAGGATGGTGTCGCTGGAGGTATCTAGTTATGCCCGATGCTCTATTTAAGAGCGGATGTGTAATAATAAAAAGTGGAAAAAAAATATTTCCAAAATAAGTATGAGTTTTACGTTCAGGAAACTTCTAAAACATCTTTCTTGTAATTTATTAAAAAACTTACCTTAATTTGTCGTGAAGCGGGGTTCAAATCAAATCTGTCAGTCCTTGTCACTACCACGGAAGAGCAACCCTTTGAAATACTCCTTAAAAAAAAATCCTTTTTAAATTAAAAAATCATGTCAACCACGTCTTAAATAAATTAAATTCCCTTCATTCATTATAAGTTATTTGATCGCTATCCTGCAACGCGCTGATGTTACTTTTTCAGTTCATTTTTAATCAAATTCATGCAGGGCGTTTCAAAATGTTATCATATAATATGTAATAACCCTCGTGAAGTTTTATGAACGGTAAAATCGATTTACAGGGTTCATTAATGCCAGGAAAATTTTCTAGTTGATCTCGCACGTGTTCTATGGAACATTTATAGAAATCCGCGACACGTGAAATTAATTTTGGTAATAAATACTCACGTAATGGTAAATTGAATAAAACGCCAAATTTTTCTAACGAAATCATCACGCTTGAGCCGCGTCAAAAATTAAAAAGTCGTTTGATTTTTTAAATTAAATAAGTACGCTGTTACAACGTTATTAGAACATTTCTTGGAAATTGAAGTAAACATATAATTTTTTTATTGAAATGCAAACTTTTTTTGTTGTCTAAAAACACCTCTTTTTTTGAGACCCGGACGATGATTTAAACTTTTATTTAGACTAATTAGTCTCAAAAAGTGGTTTTATAATACTCGGTCACATAAACTGAAGTTATCTGATTAAGTGTACTTTAACTTACGTTAAGTCTATTTCTGAGAGTGTTTGAACTGTTGTTTAAGTGACGTAAATTTACTGTAAAGTTGTTCCCTTAGAATCTAGGGCTTAAATGTTTTTACTTTATGTATCATTTCGGTTGCTTGAATAGTCGATTTTTGATAATATAATTGAGGAACAAACATTTAAAATGTGATTTGTCAAAACTTGAAAAAAAATCATCTGGGTATCAAATTTTATAGTTCATTTACTATATATAAATATGAAAAAAATCAATCATCTTATCTAAAACGTGTTTCTTTCTATGTAAAACAAGTCCTTAAGTTCAAACATTTAAACAAATAGTATTGTAAGTTATGAGGACATATCAGATAAAAAGATTTAGAAAAATTAATTGCTTATTCAAAATTGATATGGATATTGTGGAGAAATGTTTTTATATATAACTTTAAAAAAGAAAATATAAAAAAATATGTCACTAGAAAAACGCGACATGTGAATGTTGTGACGTCAAGATAAATGACGATGTTCCATAAACATTTTAATGGTTTGGGACAAATTTGAAAATAAACACATGAATCGTGACATATTAGGGGCGTGGCTAATGCAATGACCGTTTTTGCAGGAATTCAAAATTTTAAATTTATAAAGCCACCAATAAGTAGCACAAAAAATGTTTTTTTACTGGACAGTGTACCATATACCTTTATTCCTAAAAATATATTTTTTAAAAGTGATATTTCCCTATTTTATTTTTCTCTAACTCCTGACTCCTGCGACAAATCACTTTCTAAATATTTGCTCCTCAATTACCGTGAATAATTCACAAAATATCATTTTTGTTTAGATCTCCCGTATAGTACAGTACAATATGTATCTAAACACGTCTGTTTTATTGAGATTTTAATAAGAAGATACCACCGAAAAACTGTCATGCAAAATATTATCATGATGAGCAGTGTATTTTACAAATTAATTAAGTAAGTTAAGGTGATTGGTTTACTAAGTATCTTTTTTATCCAATTTCAACCGTGATTCTTAACGGTGAAATTTATTATTTAAACAAAACTCTATTTTTGTATTATTCAATTTAATACGTACTATTATTTGGCATATGATTTATCGCTCCTATTTCTTATATTTCTTACTAAAGTATTAAGTGAGTTTCTAGAAAACATATTTCAATTATCATTTCGATTATGTTATATAATCTCTTATTGTTTTTATGTATATTTCATTTTTACTTTTTATGTTTATTCATTTACATATGTTTTTTTTTCTTTTTAAAACTAGTATTTTAACCGTATCTTATTTAAAAAAAAAAATTATAAATGGTATATTCTGTAATTTATTTTTGTTCTTCAATTTTTATTATTATCGGTATGTTTTCCAATTTATATTTTTGTTTAATTTCTTAATTACTCATTTTATATATTATAATGTGTATTTGTGGTTCAATTTTTATTATTATCGGTATGTTTTATAATTTATAATAATTGTGTCTCATTTATTTACTATTAATGGCATATTTTCTAATCTATTTTTATGATTCAATTTTTATTATTATTACTTGCATGTTTTCTAATTTAAATTTATATTGATTTTTTATATTGTTATTATTATTCTTTGAATTTATTAAGCATCATTTAATGAAATTAAAAATAAAAAAAAACACATGAATAAAATAAGGTTCTTCCTAAACACAGGAATTTCCTAGCTAGTCGGGACCTGAAACAAATAAACTCTGTACATTTTAAAACTGTGATATACTAAATAAATAAATAAATATATATATATTCTTTTTCTGTTAATTTCAATGATACTCTAATTTTGTTTTACAACTATTATTTTATTGATTTTAATGATACTATTATTTTGTATATTTGATTATGTGTGATTCTTAACTTGTATAATTTATATTTTAAAAAATATTTCTGATTATCTTTTTTACATTGCATTTTTTGGAATTTTATTATTTATTACTTCTACTTTTTTTTCTAGATTGTTATTCTTTTGCATCTCATGTCATTATACTTTAGTCTAATTAATTTTTCTATTTATTTTTATTGTTATTTATTGTTGTTTGACACAGGCATAGCCTAAAAAGCCTTAATAAGTTCATTAATATTAAAACTAGTGTAATTTTGAATGAATAAATAAACGAATAAAACGGTTAGAAACAGCCCTTATTATTGTCGACAAAAAAACTATATTAATTAACGACAGGTTAAAATTTTAAGGCCATTACTTATAAATCTGGTGTAAAATTGTGCCGAATAATAGCGGTTGACCTATTGATTATTTATTGACGGACTTATTCAGTTTATTAAACAGTGGTATTTTTTTTCCTTATAATTCATACAAGCACAGCGCCCTTGAGGTGATTTTCACAAAAATGGCGCTATATAAATTATCCAAACATTATAAGCACAATTGAAATAGATAACAATTAAATAAAATCGAAGCTAGGACAAACGATCAAACATTGCATACGATTATACCGGTCTAAAGCTGAAATAGCGCCCATACATATTTACTGGTTCCGAGGTGGTATAAAGACGGAACAGGGCCGCAATCTGTCATCGGTCATATTTTCAGTAATGCAACTGATCGTATGGTATTAATTTATATTAATAATAGTTTTGGAAACATACAATCCATCCAAAAAAAAATTCCAAAGTAGGCGAAATGGGTTGTTGTATATAATTTTTTTCATGACATCCATTGAATTTATTTTGATAAACGTTTGAGCAATACTTATTTTATTTTTAATCACTAAACTTTTTTACGTGCAACTAATTTTTAGTTCCATAGACCTAATCAATTAAATAACTTAAATTTTACTGCCTGTATAAAGTGTAAACTTCTTAATTAGATTGGTGATATTGCAAGAGGGATGAAACCGGTAATTGGACTATCACACCGAGTGCATTTGTCAAATCAAATTGTTATTTATTTAAACAATTACTGTATTGATTACAATAAATTTTCATTAATACTAAATAACGTCAAGTTTAATTCAATTGATTATTTGTAATCGCGATCACAAAAAGAAAGTTATTTCATTCAAAATAGTATTTTATTAAGAATTTATCTGAATTTTGAGAATATTTTATCACATTTCAGTGAACAGAATTATTAAGAGATGATGGTTGCTGAAATTAAACCCCAAATTTCGTAAGGGTGGGAGTATGGTAGTATAATTACTCAAGGGGTGAGATGGCAGAGTAAATAAAATTACCACTTCTGACGTCATCAGCTTCCGGGGATGAAATTATTAACTTGATTGTAAAAAAAATTACACCCACTCAAAAAGAGTCGATAAAAATAACCTATGAACTTTTCGGCTTTACAACATAATTCAACTTTTTTTTTACTATGCATAAATAATAAATAGAGAGTAAAAAACAAATGATATTTTTTTTATTTATTCTTTGCTTCTACTTTGTTTGAAAAATTACCAAAAAAACTTAGGTCAAATCAAAATATACTCGTTATGTTTTCAACGTGAAATATTTTGTTTTTATCGGTATACATTTTTACATTATCAAGGCCTTTAAGAAAAATATTTTTTTAATTAAGTGGATACCTGCACATTTTTTCAGAAGATAACAGAAGGAGATTTAGCAAAACATAAGCTCTCGCCTTCCACACAGTAGCCATGGTCCTTATAAACCTGGGCTTGGAGGGCAAACACTGGTCACGGAAACCCTTCACAATAGATCGTCACAGGTCGCAGTGACGTCAGTAGCTTGCATAGCACTGACCCTTCCCACTAAGACTAAGAACAAGAATGAGTGCTCTCATAATTAAATTGTATGTTATATATTACATATTATGTATTAACCTTAAGTTTGAATATTGATATTTTCTTTTCTTTATAAATATTTTTTTTTCAAATCATATTTTTTCTGCCTTGTATATAACATGTAGAATTTTGTAACTGTGAGGTTTTTATAAACGAAATTTTGATTCTACCTTTCTATTTGGTATTTTGATCATGTTTTCTCCTTAATGAGAATAAATATTTTGCGTCGGAATGTTTAGGAATTGAACCCCGGACCTCAAGTATGGTCGGCGAACAGACCAACCTCAAACTACGTTAAGGATTTATCCTAACCCGATTTAGTAAGAGTTGCCACCGAGTTGAAAACAGTTGTTCAGGGAACCGATTCTTTTCCATACACAAATCAGCACCTATTGTTCACCTCCTCTAACACAGAGTTATTATGAAAATATTTTCACCTTTACTGATTCCTTCTCCTTTTTTAATTTTTCAATGAAATCTACCATTTTGTGTGAATAAAAGTTAAAAAATACTTAAATCTATGTTACCCTTTGGAATAATTCAAATAAAAAAGGCAAAAGGTGATCTAAATAATGAAAACTAATGAATTATTCAGTGCCTATACAAGCTACGACCCTATACAAACTTCCTTATGTACATAAACATATATAAAACTATGGAAATTAATTTAAACGTTCTGGGGATTTTTTCATTTAAAAAAGATAGGGTTGTTAAGAAACGCATAGTATTGTAAAATAAACAACCCTTAACTAACGCGCATATGTTAACGGTAGAAAACCTTTCTCAACCCTCATTAATACGTTACACTAACAGGGACTGATTTCAAATATTATACCTCAGCAAGTCTTGGGATGAATTTTTCATGAATTCGTTTGGTTCATCTCGCATTTTGTACTGTTGATTAACCAACGGAATAACAGTGCTATCTCTGCAATTAAATTCTAATTCAACAATTTATGAATCAAGGTTAAAACCGCACTTTGAAATAGGAAAATGACGTAAGTAATAGTAGTACAAATCTGGATTTTGCAAATACATTAACAAAATGTAAAATCACCATCACATCCGCAGTCAAATGGGTAATATCATACATTAACATATTACAACAAAGATGAAAAACATTTTAGAGAAGGCAACATAAAATTTAAGGCATCTACAGGGCATATAATCTGTCATTGGCTGGTTTAAGTGGTATTTTTACACTATAAACTTTGGTATTTGAATATCTTTATTCCTTGAGAGTTGAATCCAGTCCTTGTGTAGAAAAATTTGGACAAACTCAAAATATTGTTAATACTCGTATCATACCTGGTAAATAAAGTAAGAGCAATTGTTAATATGAACAAAATAAGAAAACAAACTTTCGAACACTGTTTAAATGGAACGAAAGATAATTTTAGACACGATTGAAGACAAAATCATAACTAAATTACAAAATTTATACAAATATCGTTTTACAGTCAAAATGTTCTTTAATTTATTTATTTAACAGTTAATATACATTTTATATACGTAATAACTTATTGGTTCTTAAAAGAAGAGATGATTCGTGTAGAGATACTTGTTTATTATTGTGGCGCCTCCGTCATAGACAATCCTCAAGAACCTACCGAGGAGCGAAACCACACAAGCGAACGCAGCTCGTTAAGTTACCAGCCTGCGGTTCGATACCCAGCCGGAAGTAGAGGGAGACAAGAACAAAGACTATAAAAAAGCGCCAAGTTCAAGGTCCGTTCTTCTCTCCTCCTCCGAAATTCAACTGCAGTGCTTCCTCACATAGAATTAGTCTTCTATAAAACACGTGTTAGATGTAAATTTGAATTAAGTTAGATTTTATTAAATGTATAATAAAATATATTTGCATTATACGCCAGTTTCTTATAAAATAAATAGTGTTATCCATGTAAGTAAGCCGTTCTTATTTTTTGTGTGATAAAATATATATATGAATCCTTTTTTCCGCCACCTTCTGAAAAGAACGTAGTAGGGTGTTGAACGAGAGGTCATAAGGTACCGACGGGACCGATTGCAGGCTCCAACAGGGACGCGAGGCCCCGAACGGATGGATGCAGGTAAAAAGGAAGATAGCCTAAACCTACCTCACGCACACGCCTGTGAGTACAAAAGTTACACACAGCGTGTACAGGGAGACCCTAACAGGTAAGCAATACGCCACACACCCACATTATAAAGAATTCATCTTATATCTAGGAAGGTCTGAATCCGAGTAACTCTGAATAATTATCCTCGACCTAGCCGATTGTTACGTTAGAGCATAGGTAACTCTGCCCACTTCCACATCACATGGCTAGCCTTTAACGACATCAAACGTCAATGAGTGTCAATAATACACTACAATGAACATGTAAGGGTGGGCATATTACTTTAAAATAATTTCTTCCTATCTACCCATTCAGTTTAAGAAAATAAGATGTAAATGGACATATTCAAAATTGAAAAAAGGGAAACAAATATTAAATAAAAATCTATACTATAATATAAAAAAGTCGGAGAATGGAAAAGAAAGAGAAAAGAAAAGCTAAAACATTTAGATTGTGACGTTCATTTTTTTATTTAAATGCAAATGAAGAAGGCTCGTCTCTGACATTAGGTGGTAGATTATCCCAAAACCACGCAGCTACAACTGTAAAAGAGGGGGCAAAATTAGAGCAGTGAATAGGTATTAAAAGGGTTCTCTCGTTTTAAGAACGAAGAGAGAGTTCATGTTGTAAGAGAGGTTGGAAGAGCTCTTTCAGTAAACAGGTCAGGTGGGATTATTCAAAATATGATAAAATGTGAATATCTAATTCTAAGGCAGTGTAGTTAGTCGCTTCGTTTATATGTACTCCATAAAAAATACGATAAACATGCCTCACCTTTGTTTCTTAAGCAAGTTTTTATTTCATACACCTATCTCAATCTAGCGCTTTTAAAATCATATATTACTCTCGTTTCTTATATACACAAATGAACACTCTGACTTTTGTGCCAAATAAAACCATATTTTTGAAAATATGATTTTCTTTTAATAGATTAATTTTTAATTTAATAAGAATGGCTTTTGAACCGTTTTTCAATAAATTATTTTTCACCTTCGTCTTCATCCAATCTATGAAATTTATAGATCTGTTAGTGCTACTGTTTCGTATTGGGACGCCGATTGCCTGAGTCTTTTTCCTTTGGGGTCCCTTTGAAGTGCGAGACGTGGAAGTCTGTCTTCCACCATTCTGCCCTTGCTATTCGGTTGATATGCTCATTCTAGTGCCGCCATCGTTGTCCTCTTCATCTAAAAATATTTTCCATACCGTACGTACTCCGAATATCAGAGTTTCTCATATGGTCTCAGAACTTTTCACCCGAGATTTTGTTTTAGAAGTGTCTGCCCTTGTCTCTATTCCGTAGGCGGCTATTGGTCTAACACATGTTTTGTATATTCTTTTTTTGCCGTCTAGTATAATGTGCTTACTCTGCATACTGTATTTCTGGACACACTGACATTGTAGTAGCCTTATTTCAGAATTCAAATGGAAGTGTTAAAAAAAGGCTCTAATTCTATTAAATTTAAAAAAACAGTTTTGTTAAAAATTTCTTTGTCCAAATTTGGTAATCCTAAATAAAATAAGCTGATATTTAAATTATTTAATTGTTTTCAAATGTAACGATATTTTAATTCCCTTACTAATTGAAAAGAAGGGCGTTAGTGAAGCCGAAATAATGTAATCAAAAAAGCGCATAATTAATGAGCTTGCTCGAAAAAATGAAAATAAATTTACATAAACACATTACAGCACAATTTATGCCGCATAAACGGGATTTTGGATTTGACTTTAAATTGAATTTTCTTTGGGTAAAGAAATAAATCGCTTTACATTTCATTTATTCTAATAAACGCGGTAAAGGGAAAGGCAGTAACCCACGAATCGGGAATGAAAATGTGGCATCTGTGAAAAACAACGCTACGCATTTTAATTTTCCTGGGCGCTGATGGGTTAGAACATAAAATATTCAAACTCCCTGGCATCATAAATATTATCATCTTTCGCGCGTTACAATGGCTTGGGCCGGAGTGAAGCAATGACCCGATGGCGCCCTGATTAATTGCTTGAAACCAAATTCCTGAATTTCCACAATGAAATTAACTAGTCTGCGCTAAAGTCATGGGGAATTTACAGGTGCGTACAACTTGAGGCGAACTTACATGTGGTCACAAATCGTTTTATATTAACGCCTTAAAGGTTTTTTTCATTATTTAGGCTTCTTTGTTGATTGCAATATATTATATTTTAAAAATTCAATAACGTATTTTGAAAATCATTTTATATTTTAAAGATTTTTTAAATGGATTAAGCTTTAGTTAGGTAAATTAAAAAAAAAAATCTTCCATGAATTTGGCCACTCTATAGATTAAAGGATACGTACATTTTACAATATTTTTTTTTTTTTTAAATAATAATAATAATAATCTAAGTTTTTTAACAAAAATAACAATAACTTTATCTACTACATAAACACTTAGGTAATAGATTTCTCTGGATCATGTCATTTATTATTTTAAAAGACCCGTCAGGGTTATATAAGAATCATGTTTTGCCTCGTCTGGTAAGTGTAGTCATGGTATACTTTTTCTGGTTGATTTTCAATTAGTCTCCAGTGTAATTTTTCAAGTGGAAATTTAAATCATTGTAATGTATGGTAGTAAATTGCATAGTTTTTATGACAGTCCTATGTAGTCGTACTGAATATATTTAAAAAATAAGAAATCAATAAAAATCGGGGACCTCCATGAAGAAGAGGGTTGACTCACACACGGAAGGAACAAAAAAACGTGATTATTTTCAAGCCTGGATATTCTGTGCTGCAATTCACCACTGTAATTGGATCTTATAGCTTGTTGTGGTGCAAAAAAATCCGGATTCAATGTAAAATGATAACGAAAAATTAGTAAACTAAGATTGAATATTTTTCAATTTATGAGTCCGCTTGTTTTTTAAAAAATATTTTAAGAAAACCGTGTTTTTAATAAACATTTCTGAAAGCCAAAAGTGTATTGAATATTGAATTTTTCGATCAAAGCACTGTTTTCTTTTTTATTTTATTTTATTTTTAATATTATCTCCTAAGCGGTGTTCATTATTCACCTTTAAATTCAAGACTAAATCGTTTTTTATAATTTTTTACTTGCCTTTTTGCAGATTTGGAGTGAACAAGTATTTGGAAATGCCAATGGCCGAGTTTTAGTTAAAGGTTATTAAGCTATCAGGAAAATATCCGTTTTATCTAAAAATAGCCTCCATAGAAATAACGTAATTAATGGGTTTGTTGTTGATACTTAAAGAGGTATTTATTTTTTATACCTTCTGAGCTTAACATTAAAAAAATCACTGACATTACCTTCCGGACACACCATGTATCTGCATTTTTTTTACAGGAATGTACTGAAAAGTAGATTTATTGGTTATATTTTATATACAAATACGTTAAGGTATGTGATTGCTGAAATATTTATATATTTTTTTCCAATAAAATGATAATCCAATTCGATTTGACTAGCTGCAACTTTGCACATGTGTCGTTCTGCTTAAATAAAAAAATCGGTAGTTCTTATATACTTAGATGAATTGATTTCTGTCAAAAAACACGTTTTTTTGGTAAATTTTTGCATTTTGAAAACGGTCCTAAAATATTCTAAAACGATACAGTATTTTGTAATGCCATGGTGTATATTTTATGTTTTCCAAAATTTGTTAATCAGATCAATCAATAAACAATACATTACTGTTATCAAAAGCATATTTCACGTTATGGTATGACATTTTATACTTATATGTATATTTATTTGTGTAAACCGCCATATCCTTTATCACATAAACATTCTGCTTTTCATTCTATGATACATTGTCTTACTTCAATACCACAAAATAAAAATAATTTTGACTTAGAATTAAATACTATAAAGATATATAAAGCTTTCAATAATGGTTATGAACCAAATTTAATTGACAATATGTTGAATAAAAACTTAAAATAAACTATGAGAAATAATGCTTATATAGTTCCCAAAATATTTCTAACAATAATGACAATTGGCGAAGAATTTTGTACATTTATTCATTTTCTAATAATATCGCTCAAATTTTATCTAACAATATTAGGCCAGCTTTTTATACTAATAAAATATGTGTAAAATATTATCAAATCGTAAAGATAAGGATGAAAAATTAAATTGTTCGGGAATTTATAAATTAAATTGTTTAAATTGCCCAAATTTCTTTATCGGAAAAACTTCACGTAAATTTAAAGTTAGAAACAAAGAACATATAAAATGTCTCAGTAACAATAATTTTTCAGAATTCGCAAATCATCTTATATCCGAAAACCATGATTTTAATCAAGAAACGGGTGTAGAAATTTTGCATGTCAATAAAAATGGTTTTCGTTTGGACAATTTAGAACAATTAGAAATTAGTAAAGCCAATAATCAACAACTTCAATTAATAAATAATCAATTCAATTTAACTTCCAGTCCTTTTTTAAAAATATTCCCGTTATGATTCATTTTTTCTTCTTTATCTCTCTTTTTTTCATTTTTCTGTCTCTTTCATACAATATTTTATAATATAAATAGCGACGCAAGTAATTTTACGTTATTTCAATTCCTGACGATGAGGTAGTAACCTCAAAACCAGTCGAAGTATAACTCTAAATTTATAAAAATATAAGTGCAATAATTAATATACGAAAAAATAATGTGTGTGCCTTTTTGTTTTCTCTGTCTACCCTAACGGAGAAATAACGTAATGTAGAAGTATGTATGGTTTTAAGTAACGTATGGTTTTATAGCATGCTTATGTGTGATATTAAAATATGTCAAGGCTTTGGTATATCAAAAGTCATTTCACGTTTTTTCCCACCAAACATATATCATATATTGAATTGTTGATATCAACAAAAAACAAAAGGTCAAATCTTTTAGTGAGATAACCCTTCCTACTTATATACTAAAACACAAGAATCCTTGGAGAAAAACCCTCCTTAATATTTCAGACGTAAACTTTTAAAGGTATTATTTATATGTCTGTAAACAAATATATCAAACAAACGTTTCGTACGTCGTTTTTCACTGTTTCATGTAAGTAGTGTCAGAAAAATTTACAGGACTAACCTCTTTTATTTTTACAGATACTTATTAGCTTGTCTTCATCAAATGATAATGATTAATAATTCACGTTTTTAAAATAATTATGTTTATTTAACGTTGTATTTTTTCTGTTTCAGGGTACCTAATTGAATTTTATATTAATGTATATATGAAGTAGAACGTTTTACTTAAAAATAATGCTGGCTATAAAATTATTATAAATGTTATTTTATATCAATGTATTATGATGTGTATCAGAAAAACAAAATTAGTAGTTAGTACTGGTTTCAAGACGTATTGATCTCTTCGTCATGACAGTAAACATGCAAATCTCACTATACGCCTTCACCATCCATAGTAATTGTTCGAAAATTGAATCGGGTTGTGGTCCCGTGGCTAGTTTCGTAGACTCTCAAATCAGAGGTTTGAATCCCACTCTACCTCAACTTGATTTAAATTTTCTAATAGTGATTTAATTACAATTTGTTGAGAATGACCCACGAAGTTTATTTGTTTGGGTAAATAATAAAAACTTAAATATTAATTATTAAAAAACGACGTGCTTATGGACACCTATTATTAGTAGTAATCACCAACCTGCACAAAAAAACAAATAAGAAAAGCAAACAAATATTAGAAATGATTAAAATTACAGGAATCGTGTTTTTTAGCTGGTATTAATAAGATATTAAAATGTTTTTTTTATAACTTCGAACTAATATAATTTAGTTTTAAGGTATGTTGATCTAATTAAATTTGTATTTATGACCGTATGTCAGGGGCGAACCGTCCGAATAAGCGGTTTTGCACAGCTAACTTTTATATTTTAGTTTCGATAATGATGTTTTATAGTAACTATGTTTATGGAAAGATAAATAAAATACTTGTAATTTATAATAAATCACAACAACCATTTATATATTTCACAAAATTAGCCGATTACCTCCGCGTATTTCTCCATACAAAAAAGTTTTCCATATTTTACATGTTTATCCCGGTCAGGTTTTTTCGTACTAAAACAAGCTTGCAGATTACAAATATTATTAAAAGATTCTCTATTTGGAAACTAGTATTTTGGATATTATTTCCAAAGGACTATTTTTTTTTTGACAGGTTACTATTGACATTCAATTATATATCACATAGGATATGTGCCGTTCGAAGTGGCAGTTTTAGGCATTTCTATTTTATAAGGAATCGGCCAGTGCTTAGTATTGACATTTCAATCGTAATGAAAATATCTGTTAAATGTCATTGTGATATTTTTCAATAAACTTTGGTGCAAGTATTGTTTAAAAATAGTGTAGAATAAAGCTACGCGTTTAAAATAAATAAATATAATTGTTCTTTGAGTTGATTCTCAAAAAATCATATAAAATATAGCCATTTATAATTATATCTTTATATATAGTTATTATGTACGTGTGATGTCACTGAACTCCTATTAAATGACTTAACTAATTTACGTGCGGTTTTCAGCGAAATGTAGTTTTTTGCGCTGTGCGTGTTTGTAGATATTAAAATTTTTAATCTAATCCGTAAAAAAAGTTAGGAGCATATTTTTTTTTCTATAAACTTACCAGGGTTGCAAACGACGAGAATACAAATACAAAAAATAAAAGGATCTCGTTTTTTGCGTTTAAAAAGTTTGTTTTTAAATGTTTACAAACAACATTCGCTTTTAATGGATCCCAATTAGAATACATTTTTAAAGATTGCATTAACGAATAAAGTTCACTCTTTTTAGTAAGGAGATTTGAATTTTACATTTGCAAAAAGAATTCAATTTTTAAAAATTAATTATTTTATGTTTTGAAATTCAACCATAAATAAGTCCCTTGGTACCCACTTAAATTCAATATTCAAATAAATTATTAATTTTTAGTTTTGAATTTCAATTGTAAATTCGTAATTGGACCCGGTAGGTGGAAATTTCGAATATCTAAAAAACTTTTGCGGAACCAGCTAAAAGCAGGCAAGCTAACGTTCGGGCAGAACAACGTCCGTCGGGTCCACTAGTTACTTTTATATCATATACTTTTATGTATGAAGGTACAAATAAATGATATTTTTTTGTAGATTACCTATAAAATAAATCACTGCTCGCCACTGCCGTAGGTGTATATGGTGGGTAAGCGCCCGTGCGTTTATACGGAAAAAGTTGTGATATCAACCCTGATGATGTATATTACAATGAGATCCGAAACGTCGGCAAAGAGTGCGAATAAAACGTAGCACTACCCAGAAAACTCAATCAGAATCTAAAAGAGTATATACTCTAAGGTTAAAACACATTTTTTTGTTTGTATAAATAAATATTTGCGTTCTTATGATTTACCCAAATATTTAATTTTTAGGGCCATTTTCAACGAGTTGTAAATAACTCACTATTAGAAAATGGAATCAAGTTGGGGTAAAGTGGGATTCGAACCTCGGAACTTTGGTCCGTGAGTCCGAGACACTAGCCACAGGACCACAATCCGATATAATATATGTTTTAATTTTAATTATTAAGCCAAATATGTTAATATTATATTTTTTTGTAGAAGGCAGATTTGTCGTTTATGTTAATAGAATAAAAAAAAATGGCCATGCTTCCACTTTTTATTTTATTGTATTCCAACTCAACACAGGGCTCTTCGTCCCATAATATTAGGGAAACGTAATGATTTTTTTTTTATTTATGTATTTGTATGAATAAAAAAATAATTAAAAAAATAAAATCTAAGTCAATTAAATTTGAAATTACACAGTTTTCAATGCATATTATTCAATGATTTAATATGGTTAAATATACAAGCGGTTTCTAAAATGTGTTCCGCAAAACCGCGAGGCTCCAAAAAAGGAACTTCTTCACAGGGGTTTCGGGAGTTAGAGCGTATTGTCGTAAAAAACAGGCAATCCCCGCCGTGACACCAACGCTTTTATCGGTAAATAGCTTTACCTTTGAAAAATGCCACTAGCACGTGCAGGCAAAAGTCAAACCGATACTTTGATTTTTAAATTAATTAAGTATAACATTCTTAATTAATTTAAAAATCATTCATTCAAGTTTGTAAGTGAAAATTCTTAATTCGTTCATTGTTATTTATTATAAAAATAAGAGACGAGTGATACTTTAATTCACAAATTCGGAATATCCAGTGACCGGTTTCATCACTTTCGCGACATCTTCGAGACTGGTATCTTTATTAAGGAGTTCAATGTATTTATAATCAACAGAGGTAAGGATAGAGAATTCAGAAGTATATGAAAGTAAAAGAAATAAAGTTATTTTTATCTTAAAGATCATTTAATTTTTCTTCGGGTTAACTAATGAGTTGATATAATGCTTTTTTAATGAGTTAAAGTATTTTATTTATAGTGTTTCTCATTCATTCTTTGATTTTTGTCAATTATGATTTCTGAAAAACAAAGGGTAAAAATATATAACAATGGGTAAAGTAATGGAGAATGCACGTGTGTTATCTGTTCATTAAGTCATTCTACGTCGGGTTTATTTTTTGATATATTAATTCCGAGAATTTCTAGTTTGTCAAGTTTAGTTTGGCCTTAAGGTGAATATGAATTATTGTTTTAAATCAGAGGAACGTTTATTTTCTATTCAATGATTGGATAAATTTGAACTAAATTTGATTTTTTATTATAAGACCATGATTGTATAATATGCTCTTTTATACGTGTTTTAAAAGCTCTACTCGTTTGGCCTACGTAGCGTGTATTTTTACAGTAGTTACAAGTAAAAAGGTAAATTCCTGAGTTGGAAAACTTATCTTTTTTGTCTTTAGTATTAACTCTTGTGTAGCTGTGATGTCACATTAGTCGACATAGGATACAAGATTTGATATATCTCTCTTATTTTTTTGAATAATTAATTCATATTTTCTGTAATCTTGGACATTTTCACACCCGATTTGCAAAGTATAATTTGTATAACTTTGCTAAATGTTAATACGAAAAATATTTATCCATGCTACGCGAAGAATGAGTCCACTAATTTAGCAACACATCTATTCAGATACCTTATTCAAGAGAGAGCACAAAGATAAAAATCATAACAAGGATAACAGAGACGCTGTTCTGTGGCGGGTTCGTTTAAAACAGATTCAGTCTTCAGCCGGTTGATGACAGTTATGGAGGACGCACGCGCGTAATATGAGCGGCGTATTTGTGATTTTTAATTTATTTTGCAATAACAGGGCTAAATTATATGTTTTTTTGCATTAATTATGAATAAAGATTTTTTGAAAAGTATGTCTTTATGTATGTTTTTCTTTAAAATGTTTAAACTTTAGAATATTCCATCTTTTACTAGTGGTAACACGATGTTACAACACCGCGCGTAAAGGGATTATTTACCACAGTCCTTTAAGAGTTAACCAACAAATTAGCCAAGGAATTATCATTGCAAAAGGCTGCGGTGCATTTATTTTTATTTATTATTTTTCCAATTTTATCACTAGTTTTTTCAATATATGAAAATTTTGCCCAACGTTTTTGGTTTTTATTATTATTATTTGTTCTCAAACTTCAGGTTAATTTATTATTTACGAGGCGTTAATGTTTCTTTCTTAATAAATTATAAACTAATGTATTATTATATTCGTTATTTACTGCGATAGATATAATTATATATAACTAATTATTATAATTATGTTTGTTAAGCGGTACGAAAAACAGTCTATGATTAAGGAATGAAATACAGACAATTTATGTGAAATATGATGTCGAGAATTATTGTGTATAATGTTATCACTATAAGTCGGTTTTCTAAAAATATTGAATTGTATTTTGTTTTATTTTTTTACTTAATGTTAAGTCTCAAACTAAAATACTTAAGCTCATTAAAATAGCATTATATTAACTCATTAGTAAACCCGATTTTTTTTTATAATGATCCTTAAGATAAAAATAACTTTATTTAATTTACTTTCATATAATTTTGAATTCTTTTTCTTTACCTGTATTGTGTATAAATACATTTAAATCCTTAATAAGGATACCAGTCTTGAAGATGTCACAAAAGCAATAAATCCGGTCACTGGATATTCCAAATTTGTGAATTAAAGTATCATTCGTCTTTTATTTTTAAATTGAAAAAAATATTGCATTCCCTTTAAAGTTGTTTTTTTTTCTTTCCATGTACTTTTAAAATTCCCATTCAAAATATTGCACTCCATAGTTTCGTTTGCGTTGTGAGATGTCAGACGTCTCCACCAAAAGCATGGTCAGAATTAGACTGGATACCGATTCAGATCTCCATATTCAACTTTCGGATATTACACTTAATTTTCTAGCAATTATAAGTAAAACATTAAAAACACTTTATCCTTTACATTAAATACAGACAGTAAAGTTTTTGAAATTAAAAATACAGTTCTAATTTTCTTGAAAACTTGAATACTTGTCAAACATTACAACGAGCAAATAATAAGATGTCATGGGTCCTTAAAATATAATTTTAGTCTATATACTTTTTAACTGTTGAGATGGGGTTTCGTCAAAAAAGGTAAATCAAAATGGTTCTATAGCAAAAACAAAAGAAAAGGGGTTAAAAAATACTGTAATGTTTTGTATTAACAAGATAAAAACCCTCATGATAACTTCATAAATTTTCTAATAATTAAGATAAATAATTTTCCAGGGTTTAACATAACTGAATACATGACAATCGAATCATGTTACATGATTTTGCTAATTTCAAATATTTTATTTATTTGTTTTTTGGAGAATTTAAGTAATTTAAAAAAATACAAGAGGGTTATTTAAAAATAAAATTAGAGAAAAAAATACGAATTTTTTTAAATATAAAAATGCAAATCGCAATATGTTTGATTCGTTTAAAAATGTTTGTAGACAAAACAATGGACAGATACTATAAATTTAGGAAGTCAAAAAATTTACTGAGACCTGTCATTTCTCAATGTAAATAACTTACTATGGGATGAAATCATTCATCGATCATTCAATTCAAAGCGGTGTTTTCACACTGAAATATTTCATAGTCCCTGGACTGGTACCTGAAGCGTAGGACTGATCAGCTTATCTTCATGTGACAAAATGATCAAGATACGCTGCAAACGGTGTACTCATGCATTGCCCTATGCACCACTGATGTTGATGTGTGTATTAGAAAACGAAAACATTTTTTTAGGCATATGGTCGTTGGAATAAAACGGTATTTGAAACATTATAAGCTATTTTTTAAATGTTTTTCATTTACGGTTGCCCTAAGCACTCACTATACAACTATACATAGGTTATGATAATGAATGAAAGAACAATTTTCCCAAGAACCGTAGGGTATCCAACATTCCTCTGGAATACCGCTTCATAATGGAAATACCGGAACCATTTCCGGTCCTAGAACCTTTTGCGGTGACCGTTTACTTCCGGTACACCGCGCTGAAATCCGCAGGAACAAATCAACAATAATGAAATTAAGATTAGAGCCTCAAATATCCTTCCCATCTTCCCAACTATTGTTCGTGACGTGGGGTTAATATTTATTATTATCTCAAATTACTACTTTAACCATAACTAAAAATTATTATCATAATCATTATTTCCCATCCCGTATCATCTGATTTATAATGTAGCGGTATACCAAATACATAGTTATATGATCATTTGTTATGTGAAGGTAAGGTCATTAATCTCACGTTTCAGATGCTAGTCCAGGGGCAGTAAAACATTGCAGTAAACCACGTTTAAAGTCTATGTTCCACGCTGACCTTGCTAGGAATTGAACCCAGGACCTTAATCATTGTTGGTTAACGAAATGACCACTACACTACGAGGCGGGGGTAGATATCTTTGTTACTTTACTTTGAAGTAAACATTCAGGACATTGGAAAACAATTAGACGTTTAAAATAATAAATCTAAATATATTTATTTTCATTCAATCAAAACAAAGCATCATGGCTCTTGATTTTAAGGTCAACCTTCAGACCTGAATTCATTCCTGTGAATATAAAAATTACCTGAATTTTTTATACCTGTACATGTAAAATGGAAAATTTAAAAAGTTATTTTTTTTATAAATAATAGGTTTCATACTGTAAATAAACTGACAAATTTCATTAAAAATATGGTATTATTTTAAACAAATTTATTTAGTTTTTTCTCTTTTAAAAAAAAAATTACACGTTTTTATTTTATGTTATTTTTTTTATTGTTTTATGTACTTTTGACTGTATATTGTAAGAGCCTCCTGGGCGTTTATTTAATAAACAAAAAAATAAGTTTTATCAATTAAATTCGTCAAATTTTACCAAAACATGCTTAAAACTTGCTTTATATACCATTTATGAGGACAACAGGAATTCGCTCCAAAACAAGGAAATCAACCGGAAGCCAGCTGTCAGAGTTAAAAATTAAAATATCTGTGTAATGCTGATTACCGGCGTGTAGAAAAAAACAGAGACATTCCTTGGGGTACTAGTAATTAAAAAAATAAACGGACCGCTTTCAAATATCGATAGCCGCAAGAGTAGAAAAATCTTAAAGTTCGTTTATATTTGAATGAACACATTAAATGAAAAGCTTAAAACGCTTTATAAAATTTCTTACCTTGATAACAGCACTTAGGAGGAAAATAAATATCAATCCGTACCTGCAAAAAACATGAAATAATTATTAGATAAATA
Organism: Micrasema longulum; assembly: GCF_059751315.1. Lineage (NCBI taxonomy): Eukaryota > Metazoa > Arthropoda > Insecta > Trichoptera > Brachycentridae > Micrasema > Micrasema longulum. The sequence goes on from NW_028279360.1 coordinate 91,585, forward strand.
AAACACAAAACAAAACAAATTTTAAAATTAAAGTACAAATATTATTTTTCTGCCAAATTGCTAAATATGCCCTCCCACAAAATTAAGTTAACTGAAAACAACAAATATATCAAAATCTGCCTCAAGCAAATTTGCATAGATGGAATGAAAAACAAAATATTTGAGTGACATCTAAAATATCTAAATCAAATTTTTAACTTTGGATGCAGATAAAATAAAAAACAAAACATTAGAATGACATCTGAAATATGTAAATCAAATTTTTAACTCTGTGTGTATATTAAATAAAAAACAAAACATTTTAATGACATCTGAAATATCTTATTCAAATTTTTAACTCTGTATATTTCTCTTCAGAACAGTTTTTCCTAGTGATAAGGACTCTTAGCTCAATTCCTAACAAAAATAACCATAGTGAACTTGGCTTGATAAAAATTACATTAAATTTTAGCGTTTTCATATGGAATTGAACCCGGAACCTTCCATGCGTGAATCAAGAATTACAACTGCACAACGGCTTAGTAATTACCCTAGCACTCGGCATTAAACAATATTTGATATTGAAGCAACAAGCCCCCAAAAAATTTTTTTTTGATAAACTTGTTACATTGACCACTTTAAAAATGAACAGGAAAAAATAATTTTAATTCTCAAGTGATACTTTTGATACGAATAGACATTTAAGTGCAGAAATAAAAAAAAGTTTATGCAGTTTTGCTCGAATAGATTTTTTTTTAACTCTTAAAAACCTGTGCTGAAAAATTCATTTCAACGCATTGCTGTAACATTATTTAACCTCAAGCAAAAATCAGAATATACTTAATGTTGGACATATGATCACAACATAGGCCTGTTATAGCAAAATTAATTGAAAATCATCAAAACACCGGCACTCTTCTGGTCGAACAAAAAGATGTCTCAGCAAAATGTTCGTGCGAGATTTACCCATAATGTGAATTGTTAAATAGTGTTAAAACCCAAAGCGCCTCTTTTTTATCTCACAGATAATGATAAATATTTTGGAAAAACGTATGAGTCTCTCAAAAAACAAAACAATTTCCATTAGATAGGCTCAGGACTAGATTTTTCTTGTGGGAGAAGTTTGAGTTAGAAACTCCTAGATGTTTTTTTTTGTTATTTATTTGGGTTGGTTGTTTTATTAAAAAAAAAACTTTTTGTTTATTTCCACATTGACTTGGTTAGTTTTAACAACATATTTCTTTTTTGGGTGATACCGTGTGTGTTGGATTTGTTCCGACGTTTTGGCTACCATTGCAGGAGTCATCTTCAGGGTAAACTGTGAACTGTTTTATTTTATTTTTTCGGTAATTATAAAACATAACATCAAGCCTATGGAACTAACAAGTTTAGTCTTTTTGTCATGTTGTTCTTCTTAAGATGGAAGGTGTGAAGTAAGATGGGTACGACATTTAAAAAAAAATCAAAATATATACATTTTAAAATTATTAAATAATATTCGGTTTGGATAATTTATTTCACATCACTTTGAGATTTATTAAACTATAAAACAATTTATGAAAATCATTTTTCTACAGGTTATTCTTAAGAATTTTTTTATTTAAATAACAAACATAATATTATTGTAAACTTAAGCGTAATGTGATTTATTGCTATATTGCTTAAAAGATAAAAATTCAAATTAATAAAGGAAAGCTTTTGGGGTATTTATAAAACGTTTTGGCCTTTACAGGGATAATGAGTTATTATTATTTTTTATATATAACTGTTAACATTATGTGTAATTTAAAATTCTGCTCTTGTTTAAATAGATTATAAACTATGACTAATGATAAAAATAATGTGACCTTACTGGGGTTATCCGTGCCGAGGACACGAAGGTTAACGAAGTTAACTTATTTAACGAGGAGTAAAGTTTCAGCGCCATCTATAAGTTGAATTTGATGATATGTAACCTGAGATGACACAATAAAAACACGAATTATTGAAATGTAGGTAGATCAAAATTTGCCGAACCCAGGAAGAAATCGGCTAAGACCATAATAAAGCCTTAACGAACAAAATATTCACAAATTTATTAAATAATGACATTGGAACATGATGTTGCTGGTAACACATTAAAAAATTATTTACACTCAGAACCATATTCTTATTTTTTCCCGGACTTTAAGAAGAAGATTAATGCATGTTAAACTGCACAATTTTACGCAAGAATTTTAATTTGAATTTTATAAAAACAGAATTAAATTAATTAAAAACCTTTTATCAACCCTGTGGGGAGGACAGAGCAGAGGATGTAGAATAATAAAAGAAGAGAAGTAATTGAGACAAAAAGGACGTGATAAATTTTATGATGAAGTTTCTTTGAACGAGCGAGGAATACATAAAACGAGACAGAGAGTTAATCATTTTTTAAAAGAACTTTGGATATTCATTTTAAAGTGTCAGATATGTGTTTAAGTCAAAAATGTTCAAGATAAACAAAAAGCCTCGCAGATTTTAACTTTTAAAAGGGTGTGGTACAAAATTCCTTTACACGCTGTTGTACAACATCTTTTAAGAGCAACCTTTGTTTTTCATCCCCAATGTCCAGAATGTGTAGGTTGGTAAATTCGTCACACAGCTTGAAATTCTTTAGATAGATCTTTCTAAGATCTTTTTGCTACCAAAACAGTTTTAAACGAAGATCGATTGGCATGTGTTGGTTCAAAGTTTCAAATGTCGATTGTGTTTTTAAATATGTTGTATTCCATTATTTTTTTGCCATTGTTAGTCGTTGCATTTTTGTTAAGTTTTTTTAACTTTAACTTTTATATACCTGTAATGGAAGAATTATTGTTGGTTGTGATTTTTTAGTAATAAATATCAATGTTCATGGAAGCAGAGAGAGAAAGGAGGAATAAAAAGTTGGAACTATACCATGTCTTTTCGCTTTTATAAACTTTTTATTTAATTATTATTATTTTTTTTTTTTTTTTTTTCCCTCTCCTTGATGTATTATTTTCATAATAATAAGTAACTGTTATTGGCTTACGCCGTATATGTTATTATTAAATATAACAGATTTCCAAAAATAAGGGTTAATTTTTGGTCATGTTGAAGTATTAATTGGTACTTCTGTTAAAATGTATTGTGACAGAGAGAGAAATCAATTTTTAAAATTGAATATGGATGCCTAGGCATTTACACAATTTATGACTATCATGTTACCAAAAATAGCAGCCTTTAAAAAGAACTGGGAGTGCGGCTAGAAGTTGCAGGCGCTACATTCAACGGTATAAAGGCTGCCTGGAATTCGGATATTTACTCAGTGAAAGCCGAATGACGTATAAATACCACCTGCATAACACCTATTCTCCTCTACGGATGTGAATTGTGGCACCTCACTAGGGCCAAAAACAGCAAAATCCTGAGTTTTGAGAATAGGTGTCTCAGAAAAATCTTGAGGGTGCGGTGGTTTGACTTTGTGAGGAATGAAGTAATAAGAAAACGGACACAGAAAACTCCGGTGACATATATAGTATATATACAGTTGGATAATTTATAAAGCGCCAGTTTTGTGAAAATCACCTCAAGGGCGCTGTATAATTAATAAATATCCCAGTACGTCTTGCAGCTACAGAGCGCATGGACGGTTGGGATTCTAGTTCCTCGTTTTCAATTAAGATCAATCAAAAAATATAATAGATAGGAGCTAGATTACAGGACGTCTTGCCGCTACAGAGCGCATAGACAGTAAGAAATTTAGCCCCCATTTACACATTTTAAAAATTGACAAATAAATTTAGTGTATTACAAAATATGAATAGTAAAAAGGAGTAAGATTACAACACGCCTTGCTGCTACTAAGCGCATAGACGATTGGAATTCTAGACCCCGTTTACAAAATTAAGGTATTTTAAAGTTGATATATTAAAGCTAGATAACCAATCATCGTACAGCTACAAAGCGCATGGATGAGAGGAATTCCAGCAAAGTTAAAACAATATCAATAAATTTATAAAAAATAGAGTATAGTAGTAAATTGGTCAAGTGTTCATACCAAGAAGTAAGCAATAAAAAACTAAATAAATCAAACACTGTTTCAACTCCATGGTTAACAAAGGGAGATAGATGTCCGAAAAGAAGCTTTTGTAGACAGTAGGTAGATATCGTCGCCATGTGGCCCGCTGGCTAGTAGATAGTTTCTGGAAACGCACGTGTGTAGTACTAGACAACTGTCATCAAGCGGAGGCAATGCAGTTGACTGTGCCATATACTGCGGATGCCTCCTGAGAGCCTTAATCATGCTCGCCTACTTCACAAGGCATCAGGTTTCAACGTCTTGGACGTCTACTTTAATCAGCAGTTTATGTCAGAACTTTGGGACGAGAACCCGATTTGGAGGACGCACAGGAGCTGGCCCAGGATCAGCCGATAGAGATGAATGCAGGCTCTTCGAGGATACCATATGCTCCAACTAGAAAGCAGACATGGAATGATGCTCATTTGCTAGTTTGAGTGGCCACTTTATACGCTGTGTAATATTCACAATTATGCTTATTTATTTATTATATATGCGGCCTAAGCCAATTACCGGAGGGTCCGATGTCTTGCAGAGTACCCGCTGGCACAGCGCGGGTTTAAACTGTGTAACTCGGTTATAAGCTTAGACTATACCCTGTCTGCGTAATCTGTAAGTGTGAAATCACTTTAATTAAGGATTTAAATTGTACACGTATAAAACATGTGAGTCGAGGTCCTGTAAAATACCAAGACAATTACAACGGTTACATGAAGAATTATAAATACAAGATTCTGAACAAAAAGAAAATAAAACTATGTAGCAAAGACAAACAAGAGCAATACAATAATGGTATACAATATATTCATAAAAACAAAAGACATGAGACTTCAAGTTAAACCATGCCAATCCAATTTCATCCCACATTGTTTTAGTCGCGAAGAGATCTGCGAAAAGCTTGAAGATCTATCCCAAAGAATTCCAAGTCGTGTGATGAATCGACTTATTTACACATTCTGGACATTGGGGCATAAAAACAAAAGTTGCTCTTAGAACATTTAATAAATAGCAGATTTTGACTTCTGCTGATATGGTTGGGAACATGAAATAAAATTGATTGCAAAGGAGATGGGACATCACTTATAGCATTAAATATTTTAAAAATAAATATCAGGTCCATCTCAGTTCTACGTCTCTCCAATGAAAACAAATTAATACATTGCTCTATTTCTAAATAGGAATAATAACCCCCTTGTAATCCGAGCAACCATGCCACTTTTCTTAGAAAACGGTGTTGGACAGACTTGATATGGTCAACATGAGTCCGGTAGAATGAAGACCAAATAGGAGAAGCGTATTCTAGATGGGGTCGAACTAGTGAGCAATAAAGAATTTTGATGGTATTAATATTTTTGAAGTCCGTAGTCATTCTATTGATAAAACCGAGAGATTTGTCGACAATATTATCAATCTGTTTTCGATAGGAGAGTTTACTATCTAAAGTAAATCCAAGATCATTTATTGCTAAACCATTGAAAGGGAAGTATTTTTTAGTTTGTAGTATAATTGTTTACGTTTTTTTCGACGCGAGAAAGATATTATTTTACATTTGTCAATGTTTAGTTGAAGACAATTGATGTCGCTCCATTGTTGAGACATATTTTCTCAACTCTTCCATAGTTTTGGCATTATATTTTAAAGATTTCATCCTATGTAGGAGTATTGTCTGTGTGCTAAAGAAGTTCTTATCATTTGTCGCGAAATCAGATCGCTACTAGAACTCTAAGTCTCAAAATGATGAGAAACTGATGGGGTGTATCTTTTTTATTGTGAATTACCACTCCTGCCCTCAGTGAATATTATTGTATGATATCAAGCATCATTTTGTATTATTTTGTTTAAGGTGTTCGGCACCACGCCTAAATGTTTCATTTAAATAAAAGTGTTGGAATAATTTTTTTTCCAACAATTGACATCAAATATTAATTTCAAATCAGGCTAATTACATTTTTTTTTATTCTAATTTGGAAGATCATGACAGAAAACTGCCTCGTTCCTGACAAAAAACACAACCAAAACCACCAGTAGGCAATAAAACTCTTCATAATACGATTATGCTGCACTGCCAGTAGACTAAAAGCATTGCATTTATCACGAAAAGTCTATACATGTGTTAAATAACTCAAATAAACACGGTATTTAAGCGCCCTTGAGGTATTTTATTACGAAAATGGCGCTATATAAGTTATCCATAATTAATTAATTAATTAAAACTGTGAGATGTCAAACAATCTAATTTTTTGCATTTTTATTAAAGAGTTTTGAAAAAGTGGGTAGTTTTAGTTAATTGTACACTACTTAATATGTTAGGTTATTAGAAAATAAATTTATACACGATTAAATGGCGGACCTATTGTCGCTAGCAATTTATTACAGTTTAATTAAAAACGAATAAAAAATACAGTGATAATTAAAAACTATTTTTTTTTTAATAAATTGAAATTTAAAAGTAATGGCGTTTAGTGCTAACATTTATTTTAATTTACTCCGTTGCATTTTCCAAACACTCACTATTAATATTAAAAGGTCACTTATTCATAAATACTGCTTTTAACTCTCTTGCTAAAAAAAATGATATGGGTGATTTCCTTTATTTTTTATGAAGTTTATGAAATATTTTTACGGAAAAGCATATGGGACCTTTGAATAAACGTTTTCCCCAAAAGAGTTTTCATTTCATTTAAAAGGACCTAAATAAAAAATTTTCAGGCTGTAAAATATACCTAAGTACAACGGTCTGTGAATATGAATGCCATGTATTACGCGCTTGTAACGTGTCTACGTCATTGGATTTAAGATGTCATTTTTTAAGAAATTCAATAATGTGTTAATTTCTTGAAGGTTAATGATTTTACTTGGGGTCATATTTACATAATCTGGATACTTGTGACCTGACATAGCCTCTGAACTAAATAATTGGTTTTTGGGACATGCTGTACTACATGTGATCAAGACGACTTTACAGTTTACAGAGTAAGCCGTCGTGCAAGTCATTAGGGAAAATCGTTAGTCTGAAGATGTGACCTTGTGCGAGGAAAGTATTCGTGAAAGATAATGCGATTTGGAAGGGTAAAAGCTCTCCGAATCAGGGTTGGCCTAACTTTGAAGCTGTCGGAATTAATCGATGAATTTACATTATTTAGTCAGAACATTATGACTTCAGACAAGTTCGGCAATTTGCCATCGCTTTCAAGATAAGACATCAAAAATGATTACAAAATATATTTTTCAATTGCAAATAATATAAGTATACAAAACTGAATTATTAAAATACCGATCGGATAACGTATATATTTGGGTAATTTATATAGCGCAGTTTTTGTAAAATTTTCTTAAAGGGCGCTGTACAAAAATAAATATTCCAGCACATTTTGCAGTTGCAAAGCGCATGGATGGTTGAAATTCTAGTTCCTTGTCTATAATTACGGTATATTACAATTGTAAAATATAAAAGCAAGGCTATAGTTAAAAAGCGCATTAACATTAAAAAATCCAGGCCCCATCAACATATTTCTTTATTTGACAATAAAGCTTATAGTTTCTATGATATTTAGGAAAACTAAAACAAATTCATCAAATAAGGAGTTAGATTTAAACAAGTCTAGCAACTACTGAGTGCATTATCGGTTAAAATTAAAGACTCTGTTTATATTTTTCAATGATAAACATTTACCAGAATAGAATATTAGTCAAGTGTTTATGCTTAAAAGTAAACAATAAAAAGGTTAACAAATAAAGCACCGGTTGACCAATATGGATAGCATAATAAAGAATTTAAAACAAATTATTTTAACATTTTACGAATTTGCAGATTAGAGTCAAAGGTTCAAATCCTGCTCTACGATAAATTAGTTCTCATTTTCTAAAACAGATCTTTTTTTATTACCTGCTTCACTAGATAGCCCTGTCTGAAGGCGAGGTTTTTTTCAGTTGAGTACGTGGATATTCAACACACTATATTATAAAAGTGTAATCTTCCACTAAATGATCTAAAAGGTCGATAATCTATCGTTTTAATTCCATTTTTTCCCCGTAGCTTCAGCGAAAATCCGTTGAATTTAATTACTTTATTAAGTTATCTACCTAAAGACGCCATTTTTGTTGAAGTATATATACATTTTTTGTATCTCTCAAAATAACCATATGAAATAAAATTAGTAAATAACTATAAAATTATAAGCCTATAACATATAATTATTATGTGAAAAGTGATTTTAAGGAGTACTGGGATAAAATCAATAAACATTTACTTTACTATTAAAAAACACGTGAAAAATATACTAAGGAGATCTCAAAAAGGTGAAAAACAATATGTTCTGTCAGAAGAGGCCTGATAGGCAGATTAACTGAGGCCCAGAGGGCCAAATCCCTAGAACTTAAAAACTCCTAGCTTTTTGAACAATAATTTTGAACTATCTGAATAACATTATTAGGCACTGTTTTAGAGTTAATACGATTTAACAAAAAACGATGGTAGATTGAAAGTGGTCTCGATAAGCCGGAAGGGATGCAGACAAAGGAAGTGGTGATCCTGCCCCCACTACTTTCTCTCTACCCCCACTAAGAGATATCCCTGATTTATCGGTTGACCACCCTCTTCGCTAGATTTCCAATAATTGAGGAAAAATATCATGTCTAAAAAAATTCTGAAAATTCGGTTTTGGTTCAAAAATAAAAATGGATACTAAGAAAGTTTTATTTTTGTTTTTGTAAATATGGGTAAGAATTGTATTTCCCATAAAAAAAAAAAAATTTTTTATCTTTGGGTTTGAGAAAAATATGCTCAAAACCGTGAAATATCCAACTAGTCGAGACCTGAAATAAATAGCCATTTTTTATTGCATAAACTGTGAAATAAATAAATTAACAAATTACAGGGGAGAATATCAAAGTGGAAAGAATATGGAAGTCTTCGCATTTATAGAGCGTATGACCTGTCGTTTGTTGGTTTAAGTGGCCACTTTACATACTATGTAACATTTACCGTTTTGCCTATGTTTGAACATCAATATTTCTTCAATTCTTCCATCCGTTGATTTGAGTGAAATTAAACAGTTGAAACCTTTATTGTTGTGAAGACATTCATCTGATTTAATTAATTCACATTTTTAAACTTTTTTTGGACCAGTAGATTTTATGACAACATTCGAAATACGTCCATATTTTTGTAGATTAAAACCAGATTTCCCTAACTAGGTAGTCATCAAGATTAACATTAAGGCTTCAGCTCTTTAACTTCACTGAAATCAACAGATGGAAGAATTTAAGAATTTTGGATGTTCAAACATAGGAAAAATGATGAATGTTACACATTGTGTAAAGTGGACACTTAAAACAGCCAATCACAGATCATAAGCCCTGTAAATGCCTTGACTTCCAAATCTACTACTACTACTACTACTATCACGCCATTTCCCCGTAGGGGTAGGCAGAGAGAATGGACCGCCACACACGTCTATCCTGGCATACATTCCTAGCTTCTTCCACATTCATACATCTTGGTTCATCTTCGGTTCTGTCTGCTTTTGACATAACCAGACTTATGATTTTGGTTTTTCTGATAATGCCACGTCTTCCTTGGTCGTCCTCGTCTCACGTTGCCGTTCATTTTTGCCATATATACTTGTTTCACCATTCTTTCGTCGTCCATTCGTTCTACGTGACCAAACCATCTCAGAGACCCTTTCTTAATCTTATCAATTATACTTGACTCAGATTTACACTCTCGCCTGATTTCATCATTCGTAACCCTGTCATACATTGATTTTCCACACATTCGTCTAAGAGATCACATTTCAACCACGTTCACTCGGCTTTCATCCTTCCTCTTCCAGTTCCATGTTTCACTTCCATACATAAGTGTTCGGACTAAAACTCCGTTGTGCACTGCCAGTTTAGCTTCTATTGACATATTTTAATAAGAAATTACTGTTCTTAGTGCTCCGTTCATTTTGTTCACTTCTATATCCACTTCTATAAAATGTTCTCCATCCCTGTTGTAATTTGTTAATCGTAGTGACTCCCCGGAAAATAAAATCCAGTCTTTTGTCAACAAACATTTTGACGAACTCAAAGTATTGTAACAAGAATAAATGTTTATTCAACCTCTAAAAATGAATGAAATGTTTAAATTTATTAAGTTATTTAAAGAGATAAAAGCACTTAAAGTTACGTTAATTAATTACATATTTCTTAATAAACGAGTATTTCGCATCACTCTGATATTAAATTAAGCGTTTATCAGACGATATCACGGAGTTTAGTTCTAAATTTAAATAAAGAATATTGTAATTCCTTCCACGTAGCAAAAATATGAAATTTTACCGCGCTTTCGGAATAATAACTAGAAATATTTAAAATGAAATATTAAAGCATTTTTGTACCTTATTGTATTTGAAATTCGACATAAATAATATACTTTGTTTTTTATTGGTTCGGTTTCGAAATAACGCCCAGTATCACGTTATTTTCCCGCAGAGGTAGGCAGAAAGATAGTCTAGGCGTACAATTCGAAATTCTTTCTTTTTTAAAGTTTGACATGATCAAATGTTTCGAAAACTTAATGTTCAAAAAAAAAAAACAGTTATTTTATTGGAGAATTATAAATCATTAAGTTAAAACATAAAGGTGAACAACACAGTGTGCAAAGTGACCATTTAAACCAGCCAATCACAAATTAAAAGCTATGTACATGGACTAGCAAATTCTCTTCTCTTAAATGATTTTTGTATCTGTTGTAATACAATACTTTTAATAACTCCCTAGGGAATAAAATCTAGCCAACTGGTCAAAAAAGAAGTAGATTCAAAAATAGAAAAATATTTTCTGGCGTTTACAGGTGAAATAACTCCGCTCTGTATGAATCTTCACAAAAATCGAGAGACGAAATAACTGAAGAAATGTGAAAGTTGGCAGAATGGTGAATGTTTCACAGTGTGCAAAGCGGCCACTTAAACCAGTCAATCAGAAGTCACGAGCACAGCAAATTTATTTGTTTCTCTATTATCTGTTTTCAAATGTTCAAAATCTCATTTAAAAAAATAATGGTAGTGAATTATGAGGGTAGTCATTGTTAAAATATTCCACTGAACCACTGTTCACTTTCCACCTTTGTATACTTTGATCATCCGCGACAATAAGACCTCGTGTAGTAAATCGCGCGTTTTTTTTGTTGAAAGTGTGCCGCATCATAGACATTGTGTTCACCAACTACCAGTGTTCAGCTCCAGATTGGGAGCCTGTTCTAATGTTGGTGTCGCTCGTAATTGACTAGTCAGACCACCGCAATTCCATCAAGAACGAACCAGGTCAGTGGCATCCATTCCTAATCCATCTCATTCATTAATGTTGCGACCGATTGACACTGCATACTGCATATCGAGGATATTAAAATACCGTCCACTTCGCTAATAACAAACTTGCCTTTTTTATGAAATAAAAAACATTTTATTTTCACTATGTAAACCTTGGCATTTACAAATTTTTATTCAATAATTTTTAGTATTTCATTGATAAAAAATTCACAGTATTTGACTCCTGTTTGACTGAATTAATGTTTGTGTTCCTTGATCGGAAATTCCGTGTCGTTGGAAATTTTTTTGACAAATAATTTCCATTACAAAATTTAATATATACCTACACATATATGTAAAGGTTATGAAGAGTTCAGTTCATAAAATATATTTTTTAAAGTTACGTGTTTTTTGACAAAGAACTTTTGATTTTAGGCTTTTAAATTCAATAAATAAAATGAACAGCATTGATTTTACACGTTCTTTTAACACCGGTTGTTTTTTTAAATTTTATAATGCACAAATTAACAATTAAATTCAGTGCGTAAAATATATTTTATCCAATTGTGGTGTTACTTCGACAAACAACTTTTTTTAAATTTCGTAAATCTACACTAATGGTATAAATGTGAAAGTGTGATTGTTTCTAGTGTAATTTGTATTGTATATATCATTTCTACCCTGTCGGAAATCGAACACAAGACCTCTTGCACAGAAAAATATGTATAAATATATAATTATACTTTATATTTGTATGATTACGATTTATAATTTCTTATATTTGATAAGCTTTATATTTGGTTATTTTGTGAGTATAGAACTACTTCAAAAGATAAAAAATCCCCATCTTAGAACAGGCTAAGCCATGTTAGATGGAAACCATTCTAAACAGAAAACATTTCGTTTTCATTAACTATTCACTAGTTTTATAAAGATTTCCTGTTACTAAATATGTGTGCATATTTTATGCAATAAATTTATAAAGTAAAATAAATAAATAATGTCATCTTGTGTACAGGTGTTTTGTTTCATTATAATTGTTTTTCAATATAACTTTTTACTTCGTCAAAGGCATAAGCCATCAAAATAAATAAATAATACAAATAAAAAGTATGAAAAGTTAAAAAAAAAAAAAACATACAAAATACAAGCTAATAAGGTGAGGTCAGGTAAGTAAGAAATATATTTTTTATTAAAATATTTAAAAAACTTGTCATCCGCAATATTATTCTATCTTATGTTTACATCCTGCTTAGCTTTATGGGTTTGATGATCAAAAGATGACAATAAAAAAATAAAATACGTCGACGGGCTCTTAAGAGGATAAATAAATAAGCTTAACGGTACCGAGCATCACCAGGTGCGGATAAAGGTTTGATAATGAGTGATGAGGCATTTATTCTGGTATCATCATCGATGGAGTATTTTGACCTGTATTTCATCACACTTGAAAAGAGAAATGTAATGTTCCTAAAAGAATATAAAATAAAAAATGCCCTTATTTCTGAAGAGGCAATCAATAGTTCTCCCTGGCTATGCAAGCAAAGAACCATTTGTGAAACTCGATACGTGACGTCACAGTACAGTAAATGTATTCCATTATCTTTACTGTCTGACTTAATTTTCTGTAAGAGCGTCGTAGTGGTGCTTATTTTAATAATTTTATCAATTTGAAAAATTGTTAATTTATACTTATATTACTATACGTATTTGCGAAAGTGTGATTGTATTTTAGTGTTTTCTTCACATTTTAAAGGAGATACCGTTTGATATATTTTTTTGTAAAGGGATAGCCGAAGAGGTGAGAAGTAAAATAGGATAATATTTTGAGTATATCCAAATTTTACCATACAAGCACTGGATTCAATTCCCCGGGAAGCTGTGAATATTAACATATTACAACCGAGATGAAAAACATTTAAGAGAAGATAATAAAGTTGTCTAGGCATCTACCGGTCCTGTCATTGCTAGGAAATTAAAAAATATCACACTAATCAAGTCATTTTATTGCTACCTGGTAAGAAGTCGTTAATCATATATTTATCCAGTCTAGTCGCCCCATTGTACATTCTGTTTCACTTGAGCGCGTCCAATATATATTTTTGAAATATATTTATTTTAAATTACATATTCCAGCTGCTTTATTTAATGATCAATGATAATATTGAGCAAATCTTTTAAAACTTTACGATAGAAGAATCCTAACTGACCTTATATTACTTTGTTAAGTAATTATTTCATTCATTTTTTGTCCATATTTGCTGTAGTTGGTGTGTTTCCGTGTACCTGGTCGACATACCCGCCACAGATCTCCTTTTTGTTCTGCAAGTTCTAGGACTAACTATCACATGCACTTGCCTATTCCCAGTCTCCACAGATATGGTAATCAGTATGAGGACAAGGCTGATATATTTGGTTCGGGACTTGATAGTTATGAAACGAGTCTAATTTTTTTTTTTCTCTCTCTATATAATTCTTTAACTTTTTTTTATGATTAAAAATGTTTTTCTTTTTTGGTTTTTCATGTTTATGTATATATTTTGTTAACATTTTTGGTTGCTTATGCGTATTTACTTAATTGTAACTACTGTTATGGTTTTGTAATGATGTCATTTTTTGTTACGTATTTATATATTAACATATGTATTTTATTTTTTTCATATTTATGTTCAATATATGTTAGAGGCAATTTATTTCTATAAGAGATTTCTATATATTATTTCTATAATATATTTATTTAAGAGGCCGTTCATGTAAAAATAAATAAATTGGCTGGTTTAAGTAACCACTTTACACACTGTGTAACATTCACCATTCTGCCCATATTTGACCATCTGTATTTCTTAAATTCTTTCATCTGTTGATGTTTGTGAAGTAAAAGAGCTACAACCTTTATTTATGCGGGTGAGATTCATCTCATTGAATTATTTTACCTTTATACTAAGCAACACCTTGGCGGCCTCCGTGGTGTAGTGGTCAAGACGCTTGACTCACACACGAAAGGTTCCGGGTTCGATTCCCGGTGAGAACACAAAAAAATAAAATGTGATTTTTCTCAAGCCTGGGTGTTCTGTGATATAATTCACCACTATAATTGGGCCTCCTGGCCTGTTGTGGTGCAAAAATAAAAAAATAAAAAATAAAAAACTAAATAACTAAATAACACCTGAAAAATGTTTTTTTTCAATTTCTGTACTTCTTCATGGACCAGCTGAATTTATTTATCTCGGTAAAATTATTCAATGAGATGAATCTCACCTGCATAAATTAAAGTTTCAGCTCCTTAACTTTACAAACATCAACAGATGAAAGAGTTGAAGGAATATAAATGTTCAAATATGGGCAGAATGGTGAATGTTACACGGTGTGTAAAATGGCCACTTAAATCAGCTAATGACAGGTCACAAGCCTTATAGCTGTCTAAACTACTATTTTACCTCGTCTAAAATGTTCTTCATCTCTATTGTAATTTGTTAAGTTTTAGTATGTGATAAAGTGCCTATTATTGGAAAAACATGTTCCATCTAAAATATTTAGATATTAGAGCCTATTTTATTTAGGATTATTAAAAATATTTTTATCCCAAAAATGCTTTTAACTTTAAAGGTAAGATATTAATAATAATAGGCATAATAAAGGGCAGTTTGCATTATTAATTAAACAACGATTTAATTTTTAAAAATTATATGATTTATCAAAATAGGCATTAAATGTGGGTGCAGATGAAAATAGGTTAATGTAAATAGAGCTCATACATTTTCCAGCGTTTTCCACCGCCCTAGGGAAATAGCGAGGAAAGTCGACGACGCGAAAAAATTCGAGAAAATATCGCGCAAAAATCACTGTAATTTTGCTGGTGAAATTATATTAATTTCGTAAAGTATACCGGGGGATGGTAGTTAGTGGCATTTGTGTTGTTAAGTATTCTATTTTTGCCAAAACGGAATTAAAATTTTAGCATGAATGTTGTGATTTTGTATATTCATTTATTTAGTTAATTAAAAAATCGTATTATATTAACGTTTGTTTTTAGATTTATTAACACGCTTTGTTTATTTATGTATTTTAAGGAAGCTTGGTTGTTAATTGAATTATTTTTTCAATGGCTTATGCTTTCGACAAAATAATAATTGAAATAAAATACGTAATACTTGTTTATTTAAGAAATAAATACAAAACATATTTATCTATCAAAAGAGTGAGAAAAATATAATTTAAAAAAATACAAAATCATAAACGCTTAAACTTTGGCATATACATACATAACAAAATAACTGAAGATCAATATAGAATGTCTTAAAGTGACATATCGTAATGGTTTATGTATAATGTAACATAGTGTATTATTTCATATTAAAGCAATTAGCCCCTGAGAGAGTACAACACAAATTTAAATAGTTTATAATTACAGTTTCGAAAAGAAATGCTTAAAAAGTAAAGAATTTTCTTTTTTTAAAATATTTTTGTTACTTTAATAATAAAGACAAATAAAAACAAATCCACAAACGTTATCATGCATAGATTTTGGCCCTTAATACGTGAAATAATTATTTTAAAGGTAATACACATAATTATATATTGTTGTTATCAATAACATTTTTCACTTTGTGGTATGACATTTTACACTTATTTGTTTATAAATTTGTATAAACCACTTAATTTTTTTATTTTTATTTTTAATTACACTTCGACCGGTTTCGAGGTTACTACCTCATCATCAGGAATTTAACTAACTTATAATTACACGCGTTGCTATTTATATAATAAAATATTGTATGAAAGTTAATAATTACACAAAATTATATTTCATTGATCCTAGACTTGTACTTAAGCCGTAAGACTGAACGCTTCACCTTCATGTACTATTTGAACGCAGTGGGTTGCATTTTTGTCGGCTTTGTGGTGTAGTAGTCAGTACGTTCAGCTACCATGCAAGACGTCTCGGAGTCGATTCCCGCCATGGTGGACATTAAATATGTACTTAAAAAGGCATTTTTTAAATTGATTTTTTTATCAACAATATTTTGAGTTTGTCCAAATTTTTTTAGACAAGGTCTGGATTCAACTCTACTGTTAATATTAACAAATTACAACAGAGATTAAGAACATTTAAGAGAAGGTAATATGGTAGTCTAGGTATCTACAAGGCTTACGACCGGTCATTGACTGGTTTATTTGACCACTTAAAACACTGTGTAACATTCACTATGCTGCCAATATTTGAACATCTGTATTCCTTTAATTTAGTAATCTGTTGATATTTGTGAAGAAAAAGAGCTAAGACCTTTATTTATGCGGGTGAGATTCATCTCATCTCAAAGAGGGTTGGCCTACTACTCGGTTAAAGTGTACAATCTACTTCCATTATCCATAAGGACAATTAAAAAGTACTCACAATATAAAATTGCAATTAAGAAATGGATAGTGGAGGTGGGTAGCGCACGGATCGATGAGTGGATCAAGCCAAATAGGTGAAAATTTGTGTACTGTTAATGAAATTCGGTCTACATTTCTATATCAATTGGTTATGTTTTTTATGATTATTTTAGTTTATATTGCTCATATTGTTGTGATAATTAGGATAATTAGATTAATTACGTTTTTTTGTTTTTTTAAATTAAGAAAGGTCTTTTGCGATGGTTCGGTCATGTGGAGCGAATGAATGATGAAAGAACGGCTAAAAAGATTTATGATGCGAATGTGTCTGGTTGTAGAAGTCGAGGAAGGCCGAGAAAGACATGGCATGATCAAGTACAACAAATTCTTGAAAGTGGTCATGTGAAAAGTCGGAATAATCGACGTGCGTGCATGAGAAGATGTATGAATGTGAAGGAAGCAAAGGAAGTGTGCCAGGACAGAGTGGTGTGGCGTTCTATCCTCTCTGCCTACCCCTCCGGGGAAATGGCGTGATGGTTAGTTAGTTAGTTAGTTACGTTTTTTTGTTATTATGTTAGCTTTGTTAAATAACTAATTTAAGGCATGTTTTAGTTTTTGTAAAGTGTTTCCCTCGGCACGGGACATCCCAGTGAGGGAAGATTATTCTGTATAAAAAAATAATACAAACATTGTAAAAGTATAAATAAAATTTAAAAAAATATTGGCAGAATGGTGAATGTTACAATGTATAAAGTGGCCACTTAAACCAGTCAATGACAGGTCATAAGCCCTGTAGATGCCTAGACTTCTATATAACCTTATGTAAAATGTTCTTCATCTCTTTTGTTATGTTGTTTTTTTTTTTTTTTTTTTAATTTATTTATTAACCCTCACGGATCATTACATTCGTTTTAAGAAAATATTTTTTTTTTTTTATCCATACTCCGTTGTAGATTATTATATTTTTTACGTCTAGAATATTTCAAAGTGTCTGGGCTGGCACTTGAAGCGAAAGACTGATCATCTTACCTTCATGCAACTAAAAAAATATCGAGTTGCGTTGCGATCAGTGTCCATTCAGTGCCCTATGCATCATTAGGTGCGGAAAGGGAATAATGATGAATTAATCAATGTTGCATTTGGTGTTTCACCGCAGTTTTATATGCAATATCGGTGCTTATATAGTACGCGACGATGATGCTACAATTAATTACTTATTGATTCGTCATAAAACTGCGGTTGGGAATAAAAAGTAAAAAAAAACCACTTGAAAATAAGATTTCTTTCATCTTCTCCGCATTTCTCGGTAAAAACGGACAAATTAATAGCGCCTCTAAAGTGCCATCGCATGACGTCACTAACGTAAGATGGCGGACCGAGATACAAAATGGCGGAACGCTCTCTCCCGCGAGCAATTTTTCAAATCAAACGACGCCGTGGCAGAATGACAAATGACACAGCGCGGGAAACACATACCTAGTACGGAATACAGAAATTCTATCACGGGAAATTAGAGCTAGGATGTAAAGATTCGAGTGTGTGCTAAATGTCATTTTCCCTTTTCCAACAAACTGGCTTTTTGATAGAATGTCAATAAAGCTGTTCATTTTATGAGAAATTTTAATTGACTTTATTTTGAGGTGTACTCCATGTGTGGATAGTGTTTTTTTTTCCATAACCCACGATTATTTTTCTTTGAATTTTAAATGAATTCCTCAAATAATGTCAAATGATTAATGGCGCTTTCAAAAAGTAAGCTCGTAAATGTATATTCGTGACGTTTGACAAACGGTTCTATTTGTTTTAGACCAGAATGTACGACAACATGTTATTATCGATTGTTTTCTTACATTAAAAAACACGTATGTAAATACTTTAAGTAAGGGCAAAGAAACGTGTGATGAAAATATTTTCAGGGTTCAGAAACGTTCAAAAAAGCACATTGCCGTATTATACGGCGACACACAGCCAAATTTCTGGGCATAGAAATGTATCAGATGTTGTTTATCTATTACTAATCGATTCAGACTGAAAAGGTTAGGGCAAAATATTTATTTTAGTCATAACGAATGACACAATTATTGATGATCTTGTTAAATAGTTTTTCAATAAAGATGAAGCAATTAACAATATGGAATTCTAAGCACTTACAGAAGTTGTGATCTGTCATCAGCTGTGCAAGGGATTTCACCATCATTATTCCTTTTCTGCACCTAATGGTGCATAGAACACTGCATTTTTACACCAATCTCAGCGTGACATGAAGGTAAGATGATCAGTTTAATGCTTCAGGTACTAGTCCAGGGACTATGAAATATTTTGGCGTAAAAACATCATTTGAAACAAACATTTCATATCAACCATGTCGAGAATCGAACCCGAGACCTCTTGCGTGGCAGGAAAATGCGCTGACCATTACACCACACGGAAACCTTTACCTTCTATCACCTGACCTACGAACTTCTTAGATTGACAGTGCAGAAGGACATGCATTTCCAGTTCGTAAACCACAAATAATGAAAAAATCTAAAATAATAATTACCTGGCACGGATTTCAAATTGCTGACAGACAGGGAAAGAGAAAGTAACCTAATTTTTTTACACGAAAAGTAGAAGAACACTTTGGGTAACGGCTAGAAAAGCAGTAGACCCTTATGTATCATGAGTAGTCAGTAGAGTTCAACCGTTACTCTCGCGCTTCATAACCAAACTATATATTATTTATTCAACATATATACATAGATACACATCGAAGTATACCGTCGTTTCTTTTGTCTTCTCCAACTGACGTTAGAGCACATTGCATCAACAACTATACATCCTAGATAATAAAGTTATCCATTTTATATTAAAGCAATCATCACTTCATATTTCTGACTCTCGTATCTCATTTTTGTAATCACTCTCTATTCCTCCTATTTTATATTTAAATATCACTTTCTCATTTTGCAGAAGTTTCTATTCTGTAATGTACCTACGTACAGTCATTCCGAGAATACTCATTTTCGCGAATTTCCTTAATATAACAATCGCAAGAAAAGGCGGCATTTTTCGCATTTGCGAGAATAGATGTTTTCGAGAATTTCAAAAACATTTATTCAATGGTGAGGTATTAAGGCTGTGTTGGTAAATTACATTTGAAAATGACTGTTCTGCATGTCTTTCGAAACTGAAAGTCTGAATTTCACCAAAATAAACATCCGTTGATTTTTTAAGCACCATTATTGTATCTGGATCAAAGTTATACATATAATGATATACAAGAGGTATTCCTCAAAATCACTTAACTAAAAAAAATAAATTTAAATATCCTATGATATTCGAATTGAAATAAATACATTTAATTTAGATAATCGAATTGGAAATAATACTTTAATATTACATATTTTTTCAAAAGAGATAAAGCTAATATTATTTGTAATTTAATATAAATGTTTGTAGACCAGGCTGAATTTTACTCCCTAGAAAGTCAACAAAGTTAACATATATTGCAGGAGACAAAAAATATTTCTGACAAGGAAAAATATCAAATAACAGGTCATGTGTCCTGTAAATGCCTAGATTTTCAAAACCCCTTCTTAAGAGCTGAATGTCTGGTGTTATTTAGTTTACAATGTTTGACAGCGCCCTCTGTTTGCCGGTCTTGCATTCTTTGCAATGTCTATTTGGCTATAAATAACACTATTATACTGAAAATAGTTTTGATCTAAACAAATATTAGGGTCCACGTGTAGTATTTAGTGAACATGATAGAAATAAAATAAAAAGGAATCAATTCATTAGTTACGTAAACATTGACAAAGAAGCTTGTTTGCTTTGAAACCGGTAGGTGAAAAATAAAAATTAGTGGTTAAAAACAAAGTTGTTTTTTTTAGAATATTATTTTGGTTAGGAAAATTTTTAAATTTATGCGTTTACAGGATTAACGACCTATCATTGTTTGTATAAGTGGCCATTTTACACACTGAAAAACACCGTTCACTTTTAAAAAAAAACCTTAATTGGCATTTAAAACAATACAAACAATAAAAAAATGGAATACTTAAGGTTGAACTTGCCAAAAAAGAGTCTGGCTCTTGTGTTAATTATATTCAGCCTAGGTTTTGACATTCATATTTCTTCAAGTTTTCCACCTGTTGTCTTTTGACATTAGGCAAAGACTGAAAATATTTTTTGGCTAATATACTTATATTTAGACCAGTAGGTTTTAATCCCAAATATTTTGACTACGTTCAAATGTTAGTAGTCAAGGCTAGACAGAGAGGGAAAACGTTTTTGAGAAGGGAAAATATTTTTTGTCATATTTTGCTTATGTCCAAATGTTTGTATATGAAGTGAAATATTAATTATTATCTTTAACAAAATGTTTCCCGATCTCAGTAATTATGGATGTTATGTTTATTGACTAAAACAGTTGAGAAACTATTAGCCAAAATAATTAGTATATTTGGTCCTTAAACTAGAAGATATTAATTACCAGAGCTTATCTTCTTAGCTAGAATTGTAAGATGTTGTACTATCACAAAGGTTGAAACTTCTGCAAGAATAACAAAAACATCCCTTAAGCTATGAAGGGTGTGACCACACTTGAAATGTATGCCCTATATAGCTTAAAGCTCGAATTATATGAATCAGAAAAATAGAAAATTGAATAGATATGATTTAAATAATATTGTGTCCATTAAAATACGAATTTCTTCATATTTTACAATCGAGCTTTTTTAACACTTCAATTAAGTTATTTTTGGTTTTGTTAAAATATTTCATAAGATTCTGTGAGCGTTTTAAAAAAAAATATAATCGATTAATTATCCGCTTAAATATATTAAAGTGTTTATGGCAAGGAAGCGCTGGTCACTAGTCTAGTTTTTAATGTATTAATAATACCGTAAATTCTAAATAAATATTAATATTTGAAGCAACAATCTTATGAGTATTAATTAAAACATTATTGTTATGACTATAGATTTCAATAAACAAATAAAATTTTAAAAAATATATATTTAAAAAAAAAAAAAAACATAAAATAAAACAAGCTAGTTTTTAGCCACTTATTTTTTTATTTTTTCTACCGATCGATTTCAAAGTTACTTCAGAACCTTTATCAAGGTTTAATTTACTGCCGAATCTTACGATGTTTTTTTTTAAAAGTCTTTACAGAATATTATATTTAAACATTTGAAGATAAGAAGTCAAGTATTTTTTAAGAAACTAGACAGGGGTAGACTAAAGCAAATAAAGTGTATTTGTTCAAAATTTAATTTAATTTTTATAAAATAATTCTCCAATTGTTGATTATTGTTAAGGAGGTAAAGAGTTGAAAAGAATAGATAAAGAGAAAAGAAAGAGAGAAAAACTTTTATTGATGTGTGCATCTGGCTAAAAATAATATACATACTGTACGAGACGCGTTTTCGCCTTGTGTAAAGAATTGTGAGACTGTAATAATTTCAGCAAAGCTCTGATATTCTGTTAAAATAGGTATTAGTAACCCAAAAGAATAAATATTTATTCAAAACACTGTCGGCTGACAACGGCGACAAGTGGATTGTAAATCTGCCTCTGGATTCGATAATGGGGCAGTATACAATTAAACGCGAGTATTTACTGTTTTCAATCATTTTTTATTTCGAAGTCTTAAAATGGCGTAATAGAGTTCCAAGAGTTGCTCTCTCACCTCCATGATCTATTATGAGCCGTGGCTTTGGGATGGGTTGAATGTTTTATTTTCAACATGTGCACATATTTATACAGCATAACGAAATCTTACCCTATAGTTTTTCTAGGTATGTGAATCGTATTGGCCCACCACCCTTGCCAAGTATTCTTCCGAGCGGCCAACGTAAATAGGTGCCAGCTAGCCAACGTAAAGCCACGACCTCCTTTACCGTTTCTTCATTGCATAACCATGCGCCGACCAGAGTGGACGTAAAAAGGCCGCTAGCTTGACATGCTTCGCACAATATGTTCTACATGAGGCGGCGGCCGGTATGACTCGGAATTACTGTCGTAGGTTCACACATGTTTATCAACTATATATAAGTAACATATTTAAAACAAATAAAATATCTATTTTAACATTTAAACTCAACATACAATAAAAAAACTAAAAGAGTGTGACGTCATCTACACATACTATACAAATATTAATTTAGATGTAGTCAAGTCTATTAAGGACCTTGGAGTTATCATGGAATGTAAACTTACTTTTAATGTACATATTGATACTATGAT
This sequence comes from Micrasema longulum, assembly GCF_059751315.1. Lineage (NCBI taxonomy): Eukaryota > Metazoa > Arthropoda > Insecta > Trichoptera > Brachycentridae > Micrasema > Micrasema longulum. Next base: position 114,529 of record NW_028279360.1, read on the forward strand.
TAACAAGTCATTAAAACTATTAAGTTTTGTTAAAGGGACATCTAGTGACTTTACTAATATGTTTACAGTTAAAACACTTTATTGCTCACTTGTTTGTCCTCTATTATAATATGCATCCGTGATTTGGCCTCCCTTCTGTGTAGGCCGGATAAATCATATCGAATCGTTTCAATATCGTTTGCTAAGAAAAGTAGCATGGATGATTGGCCTCGATAGGGGAGACTACACTTACGGAGAAATGGAGTCAATGTTAAAATTCTCATATCTACAAAAACGTAGAAATAACCCTGACTCCATATTTATGTTTAATTTACTGAATGGCTTAATTGATGTACCATCGTTACTGGAACAAGTGGCATTCAATGCTCCAATCCGCCGGTCGCGAAATAATAATGTGCTGTTCTTCTTGTTCATGCACTAATGTCTCGATTGTGTCATACTGTAAACTCGAGACAAGATCTGGACTTTTTTGGTGTAAGTCTTTATAGATTTAAAAAATCACTAAGATCGACCGGATCTTGTCTTAAGGTAGTATTTTTTTTGTCCTAGCTTTAATTTTATTCAGTTGTATTTTATTTTATTAGTGCCTGTATTTATTATAATAAATTGTATTTACTATCGTTAGAATAGACTGCATAAGTCCGTCAAATAAACAAATACTATAAAAAATCAACCGTTGGGAGAATTGAAGACACATTAACACACATATTGTCTTGATATGCAAGAAGATCTTGAAAACTTCTCTACTTACTGTGTAAATAATCAGCTCATATTAAATCCGCTTAAATGCAAAACAATTACCTTTACGAGAATAAAAAATCCGATAGATTATTCGTATTCTCTATCGGGTACAGTCTTGCACCGTGTCCAAGAAATACGAGATCTAGGTGTAGTTCTGGACTCAAAAATGACATTTCAATCACATATTGATAAAATTATTGAAAAAGCATATAAAATGTTAGGTTTTATTATACGAGTATCTAAGCCTTTTAAAAATGATCTAACAATAAAAAATCTTTATTATAGTTATGTAAGAACCCATCTTGAATTTGCGTCTATCGTTTGGAATCCACAATACATTACTTATATTGACAGGCTGGAGAAAGTACAAAACAAATTTTTAAAACATTTGAATTTCCGATGCTCTCTTATATTTCCAAATCATGACTTATCTGGACGTTTTCACAAACTGATTAACCTCGAAAAAAGGAGAACATTATTGGACCTCACATTCCTCTATAAAATTATTAACAGTCTAGCTGATTCGTCCCAGCTCCTAAATAAAATTCAAATTAACTGTCCATCACGTGCCCTACGAAATCACCCAACCTTTAGAATACCTAGTGTCAATACGAACTATTGCCAGAATTCGTTTTTACACAGATCGTGTTCCACTTTTAACAGCTTTTTTAACCATATAGATATATATCATACAGGATTACAATTATTTAAAAATAGTGTATTGAAAACTTTTGAATAAAACTCCGGTTGGTCCCTTTTTCTCTTATATCACTCAAATTACATACATTCATATTATTATTATAAATTAAATTTCTCTTTTGAAATGTTGTATTACTTCTAAAATCGCTTTAATGAAACTTTATCGACTTCTCTTGGTTTAAAATCTTCTCCTTATATTGCTTTTTCAAATTTTAAATGATTACTTGCCATACTTGTTATTCCTTCTTTATTTTTTCTTTTTTCTCTGCTGCCATTGGCATGTTTATATACTTGTTATACTTTTAAACTACTTTTAATTACTTATATTATATATGTTAATAAAATCAATATATTGCTGCTCTTACTATAATGTGTCATTAATTTTGAAGATGTTTTTTAAATTGACCTAAATTTAAATTTACTGTCTTATATTTCACTTAAAGATTCTTCTCATCGTTTCTTTGAATCCCTTAAAATAAATATGTGTTTATGTTTTTCCTTTTTTAAAAAAAAATGTTATTACTATTTTATTTTATTTTTACATCTGAGTATGTTTTTCATTCTTTATTTCCATTCTTAATTCTTAATTACTCTTACAAGTTTTCTTCATTTTTAATATTATTTCCATTTGTAAATACTCACTACAAACTACAAACCTTAAAATATATTTTTTTTCACTTAAATTTAAATTTTTAAACAACTTTCATTTATGTTTTCTTTTTCCTTCTCTTTTTTATACTTTCATAATTAACATTAGATTTAATTGCTTTTTAATATGGAAACTTCACTGGTCCATTAGAAATAAGTCCAATTGTGTAAAATATTAAACTTTGTAACTGTACTGTATGTTTCCTGAATAAAAGAAAATAACAAAAAAAAAAAAAAAAAAAATAAAATAAAAAAATAAAAATTAAATTTCAACTATAAGAAGGATTCATTTTTTTTAATGGAATGACCCGCTAAACCTTTATTCTAGAGGCTTGTCAGCGGGTGAGAAAGAAAGAATATAGAAGGAAGAAATGAATAATACACCACAACACCCAGACCAATTGAGAAAAAATCATTGTTGGATTTTTTTCTTGCAGCTGGCGGGAATCGAACCCGTGACGCCAGTTTCACAATTTGTCGTTTTACCAACTGCGGTACGGCGCCTGTCGCAAAATAATAATATACAGCGTGTAAAGTGGCCATTTAACCCTGGACGTCTAACGTTCGTACAAACCCCATTAAATCTACCATTCGTCGATTCGGCAAATGGTTTTTGTGGTGGATATTTCTAATTTAAAAAGTATGTTTTTGTTATGTTTATTATACACACATTTGAAACAAACATCGCTGAATTTAACTGTCTCTTGTGAAATTATAGCAAGCACTGAGTTGACAATACGATCATCGGCGTCCGCAGCAAAAAGATACAGCGTATTTGTCATTAGATTTTCGTCGTTGCAACAAAAGGTAGGTTAGGTAAGGTGTCTCGGATTAAATCAGTTATTCTCAACGTGTAAGCCTAGACTTTATTCCCAAATGTCCTTTATTTCTATTGTAGTATATTAATTATAATGACGTCTTAGGAGTGAAATCGGGTCTCTGTCTGCAAACATTTGAACAATCTCAAAATATTGTTGACAGTGTTGAAATATAAAGGATGTAATGCCTCACACTCACTGTGCCACATAAACGTGGAAGACCAGTCAAGCTGAAAACGCGATGGATATTCTTTCAGCGCTGATATCCAAACTACACAAAATAAACTGGAAGACAAAGCCAACAGACGAGATCTGAGGGGATTTCTGGATTCAATTAAAACCTACCCAAAGCTGTCGAGTTTATGATGATATTAAAAAAAACCTAGTAAATTCTGAATAATATAAAACGGGCTTTATATTTTCTTTGGGTGAAATTGGGCGTTTAGTAATGACTGTATTTATTCAGTTTGCTTTATATCAAGCTTATATAAGACGTTGTTTTACATGAGTAAATAATGTGAGGTACTTGGATTTGTACGAAATATTATATAACTCACTTGTCATAATTTAAGATTTGGAATCGAATTATGTATTCAGAGATAATTAGTGATTCTGAGATTTAAGCGAAGTAAATTTCAATATTTATATTTAAATGAATAATTGATTTATTTTGAGTAATCGTGTATAATTTTGCTTGTTGATACAAAGAACTCCCACATCAATCGGAAATGAGTGAAGAAAAGCAATGTTGATGCTTCGCGTGTATTAATTACATGTTGAATAAAACGCAGAATTAGGTAATGAAGAGCGAAAGTGACGGCGATAACCGAATTAAACTCATCTGATTAACCCTATGTCTGAACTGAACTTCACTCAACTACTGATGGTTGGTAAAAGTGCTACTACTTTTATAGCAGTTTTTCATACTGTTCTCCACTTTCGAGCTGAGAATTGAGATCATCTCTATTTCTCTTACTGTCAACAGTTTGACATCCGTGATTGGTAATTTGGATTTTGAGATTGTTTTATTGTTAACGTACGGGGAATGCAGGACTCGCCTTTTGCTTCATGCTTTTGAATGGATTAACCCTTTTTCAATAAATCCATTCACTGTAGATATTCAGAGTAAAATTGAGCGTCTTAAAATCAGAGGGATGATTATTCAAATATGCTGGATAAGAGGACATGCTGGTATCGTAAGAAATGAGAGAACAGGTGAACGAGGAAATGCCGCAACTTGTAAATAAATGCCACCTTTCTTCTCAGAATTTCCATTTCGTTTTGCCAAGCGCTGTATGAAACAAAATACGCAGTGGCGTTGGGAGGATTATTACCGTGTTTGTTCTACAGGTAAAATCACTTAACTCAATGATTTTTATTTTTTTTTTTTCATTTATTTTTGCACCACTACAGGCCAAGTAGGCCCAATTACAGTGGTGAATTTCATCACAGAACACCCAGGCTTGAGAAAAATTCATTTTGATTTTTGTGTTCTCACCGGGAATCGAACCCGGAACCTTCCGAGCGTGAGTCAAGCGTCCTGACCACTACACCACGGAGGCCGCCTGATGCTTTATGCAACAAACTTCCGCCGTCATCACCAAAGAATTTTCAAAACTACTCAAATCTTCACTTGACACGGAGCTACGAAAAATTACCCATACAGGTTTATATTAAGGAATGATGACTATTGTCCATGCGATGATATTTCTTCACAAAGTTTCGATTTTTTGTTATTTTAGTGCCCATTTTTCAGTGTACAACGCCATAATCTTGAAGCAGAATGCAAAGAAGATGGAATATCCTTTGCAGATATTCACATTGTCGTTAGAAGTAGTTATCACGCGCCATTGTTCATAGACTTTGATTAACAATGGTGATTGGACTCATAAAGGTTATAAAGCAAAATCAGTGATCAAACGTCCCATTTCCAAGATAAACAAAACAGTTTTTTCCGCGTACCTTAGCCTTGTACATAACACGTAAGGCTACTAAATACAGAAGTCCAAACATAAATATATTTTTTTAAACTCACTTTTTCACAGTTTTTAAGACGATTGTAGATCAGGCGTCAGTGAGCATTGGTTTTAGGTGAGTCCCATAAGTACTTGGTGTTCAAAGTCCATAATCTATGACAAACACGTGCTAAAACATTTCACCTGAAATAGTACGATGACCATAAAGCAGTGTCATCGTTTTCTATAGAATCCAATACGAAAAATTATGCAACTCTAACAGTATTGCACAGAAAGACAAAAGCATCGGTTTGCAGTACATTTACACGGTCCTTACCATCGAGATATGATCAACAAAGGTAAGTGCTCTTTCTCATTTCAATTCTTCCTTATGTCGATGCTTGTGAAATTCAGAATAGTGAAAATTACACAGTGTGTAAAATGGCCAGATAAATCAGCCAATGACATGTCATAAACCTTGTAGATGCCCAGACTTATATATACCCTACTCTAAAATATTCTTCATCTCTATTGAAATAAGTTAATTGATAAAAATAGTAAAAAATGTTAACAAAAAGTTTTAAATTAATAAATACATTTGTTAGTTTTAACAGATCCCTTGCTATTTGAATCTAGTTTTTGTCTACAAAAATTTAGATAAACTTAAAACTTTGTTGATTTTTATTTTTTATTTATTTATTTTATGTTGTTTTATGATGTTAATGTTTCCTTTACCATTTTGTTTTACTTTTAGTGTTTATTCTTTAATAAAAAAATACATGCACAACTAACTTTATTACTTATGCTTTATCATCGTAACAATAGTAAATTTAACGAATACGTTGGAACGGAAAATTCTAATTTTTAAAAAGCAATTCTTTGAAAACGTTTTTCGTTATTTATATTCCATTAAAAATAAAATGTCCTTTCTGCATATACGATTATAAATAATTATTAAATAAATTACTACTTTAACACATCATGTGTACAACATTGTCTACGTAACTTTTTTAGGATAGTTTAGAAGGCTGTGTAAGAAAAACCAGTAATTTGTCGGTCGTGAAAAAGAAAATTGCGACTGAAAGCATTACTCATTTGAAGTATCTTTGCGGCTAGAATAAAAACTGAAATTCCTCTGAAAGGGTGTTTTATATCTGCTTTTCAGGAAATAATATTTCACGCGTTTGTATGAATATAGTGGAGGTGATATTATTCATGTTTTGTGTTTAGAGAAATATGTGAAACGAGATAAGAAAGAGGAAAATGGTACTAGAATAAATAATGATTTGATATTCAAGCACTCTTTACTTCCTAACAACATCTTGCGTCTGAAGCGTTTGTAGCTTGTTTTTTTGTAATGTTTTCCAACGTGTGAAACGGTAAACCTTATGTTTATTAAAAACGCCCTACGTAGTGCAGTGGTTAAGACGCTCACGCACACATGGTTCCGAGTTCGATTCCCAGTGAGAACAAAAAAATGTAATAATATTGTTTTCAAGTCTGGGTTGTGCTGTAATTCGCCACTGTAATTAGTCTTCCTGGCCTGTTCTAATGTAAAAAAAAAATACATTCATTAATCAATCGTTGTTTATCCTTCTTTAAGTCTTGGAATCGATTCTTGGCAGGGTGCAGATAAAAAAAATAGTCATTTTAAAGTTCCGTTTTTTTAATTTATAAATGTTTATTTATTTAAACTTTTACAATGTTTGTATTCTTTTTTAGACAGAACAATGTCTCGTGCCGAGGAAAACATTTTACAAATAGTGAAACATGTCTTAAATAAGTTATTTAACATAGTTTTCATAATAATAAAATAAAAACGTAATTAATCTAATTAACCTAATTTTCATCTTAAACATTATAAGCAATTTAAACTCAAATAATCATAAAAAACATAACAAAGTCGTATTGACTTGTACACCAAATTTTATAAACAAGACACAATTTTTTTTCCTATTTGGCTTGATCCACTCATCGATCCGTGCGCAACCCACTTCCAATATTCATTTTTTAATAGCAATTTTATATTGGGAGTACTAACTAACTGTCCTTATGGACAATGGAAGTAGATTGTACACTTAAACCGAGGAGTAGGCCAATCCTCTTTGACCGAAGGTTGTATTCATTTGTAATTGTTTTTGCAGCATCAGGGTGGAGTATCTAGTAACTCTTGTATTTGTGAAATGAGTTATGGAAGTTAGATAATAATGTTTGTGTGCGTACAGTAACATAACTTTTACACAGATGTTACATTAAGGTTTACGAATAAACCGAGGGAGCTAGTTTTGATTGGAACTCTTAAGATAATTTTGTTTCATAAAATATTTTTTTTGCTTTTACAATTTACTTTTACATTTATTCGGTGACTTTCCAAAAGCGGTGAATTTTTAAAAAAGAGACACGGTTCTTGTGCTTGGCATGTTTTATGCTGATTCAGTTTTTTAGTGCATTTGAACATATACATAATTTCAAATAATAAAAAATCAGTGCTTTAAATGTCATAAGATATTACAAATGTTCATATAATATTTATAAACAAAAAAACATTTGAGTTATAACTCAATTTTTCACTTGCATCTGAGGTGTATAACTGACCTCTTAACCTAATTGTAATAAATTATCAAAACACGCTGCGTTACGGGAATGACGATAATTGTCTTCAAATTTTTGGATATAATCAAAATATTACATCCAAAAATATCAACGTTGAATAAGTAAATCGTGATATCATAATTTATCGGCCTCGTGGTGTAATGGTCAGTGTATTTGTCTACCTTGATTCCCGACATGGTCGATATGAAATATTATTTGTAAGAGTGTTTTAACACTAGAATATTTCATAGTCCTTGGACTGGCACCTGAAGTGTAAGACTGATCATCTTACTTTCATGTAACAAAAATGATCAAGATTCGCTCCGATTGGTGTACCAATGCAGTGCCGTATGCACCATTACGTGCGGAAAGGAAATGATGATGATGATGATATCATAATAAATATCACGCCCTTTCCGCACCTAATGGTGCATAAGGCACTGGCGTTGGTCAACCAACTGTATCGTATTTTCATAATAATTGTAACATTAAGGTAAAATGATGCATTAGGTGTCGGTCACGGGGCAATAAAATAATCTACTGTGAGAACATGCTGGATAAATATTTTTTATCAACCATGTCGGGAATTAAACCCAAGGCCCCTTTGTATGATAAGAACACGCGTGACGGTGAACGGTGTTCAAATTGTCGTGGATAATATAAATATTAATATGAAACATTTTTTTATTTTTCGTTTGATTATTTTTCCATACACATATTATTTTCAAAAAAATATAATTACAAAAATACACCTTAGAAAAATACATCTTAAAATTAAGCTATAACATGAATTGGAAAAAATGTCCACAAAGACTTTAGCGTCTGAGCGTGAGCCATTCCTTTTTTTAATTACTGAAAAGTTAATAGCATATGTATATGGTAAAACATGAACATAAAAAAGAAGAAAAGAAAAACTAAACCTTAACTAATTAACTATAGTCTGTCGTTAGCCTTTTTGGAATAATACCTTATTTAAAAAAGAGCTACTGTCAAAACAGCCGTCACTTATTTTGAACAATAAAACATATTTATCGATTTAAGGCTTTTGAAGTATTTTGAGAAATAATCAGTACAGGTATTCTGTAATAAAATTTGAACGTAAAATAAAACACCATGAAACCGATTTCATTTGACGGGATCATTAAATATTGAGGAGCCCATTAAACTTTCAGCACAGCAATTTATATGTACCTATCTGAAATATAAAAGGCATTATATTTGCGACCCGAACAGATTGTTTGACATAAAATGAAATCCCACCAATATCATTCCTCGTCTCTCCTTTGGCCGACTTCATATCAGAAATTTTTATCTTTTCAACAAACGAGACTAACCGATATAGAATACAAATCAAAGACAAAAAGCGAGGAAAGACAGAAGTTCCGGTAGACAGGGGAAAAGATAACATTTCTAAAACATATTAATACAAATAGTATTACAACATATTATGTTAGTAAATATCACCGACTTTGCGTCTGCTGATTTCGAAATATACCCGTTTTTTTGTCAGGACGTTCTACACTAACATGCTAATACTAAAATACACTTTCACTTCAACCATCAACGAAGTATATCTATTATTTACGAAAAAATACATAAATTACACGTATAGTTACAGGGGATGCACTCACTACCACGTCCAAATATACATTAAAAACTTAGTTTTTCATATTAAGTGGTATGTTGGAGAATGGGTGGGTATAGGGTTTTGGGAAAGAGAGGGCTGGGAGGTTGAAAGTTACACGATTGGTTTAATTTTAAATAAAAAGCTGCGCTTAATTGAAAATAATTTTGTTTATTTAAATGGGGAGTATTATATTTCAAACCTTTTTAAATGTAAAACACTTGTATGTTACATAATATGAGTCGTTAAAGAAGAGACGGGCACGTCTCGAAACCGGTAGACAGAAAAATCGGTAAGTGGTTATTACTAGTATTTGCTTGCATTGATTATATACGTAATAATATTATTTTTAAAAAAATTAAAAAAATAACTTTGTTTTAAACCACTTATATTTTTATTATTCAAATTAACACAAGCTTTTTCATTAAGGTGTACTTAATTAATTAATTATATTCTAATTTATTTTATCATTATAATGTTGTGTATGAAACTAATAAATCAAGTATTTTTGTCTTGTAAGGATGAAAATGTGAGATAGATACGCTCATAAATAGACAGGAGACTTTATAAGTAACTTTAATTATTTTTAGCGCTTGGTTCGTTTTTTATGGTATACATATAACTTACATGTTACAGTTTTTCAAAAAAAGCTTTAGGAACGTTAACTTATTAACTATAAAGGAATTACAAAAATATTAATCTGAAAGATTTTAGAAGTATTAACCATCGTGAACAAATAAAAAAATCAGTTTGGTATTTTTTTTTTATGTTGGACAATAGCAATACTGTGACAAATTATTAGAATGGACAACAATTCAATATCTCTAATTTTGCTAATTTGTATCCGAGTTCAGCAGTATATAATCCAACACATCCCGACCGCAGGTTTTGGCTGAGTTAAAGTTTCGGCCAATTTTCGCCGAAACCGAAATTGCTGCGGAAACTCGTTTGATTGGCTGAAACTGTCAGAAATCAAAACCGAAACTTCGGTCCGTCACTTTTTGTTTCCCATCAGTTGCAAAAAAAACAAGTTTTTTTTTTCTTGATTGGTCTGGGGTTTGTGGTTTACTTTTCATAATTTCTTTCAATATCCTCTCTTTCTTACCTTCTGACAAGCCGTTTTCATAGTTCTTGTATGTTCAATAGACCATTCTGCAAATTTTACAAAATACATTTTTTTTTAAAAAAATCAAATAAGTAAAATCAGCGAGTAGAGATTGGCACTCAAAAAATGCTGAAAATACTTTTTAATGACGGAAAAAGTAATAATTCTCTACAATTCGCTACATGGACGCGTAATAAGATAATGAACATATTGGCGTTCATAACTCGATGTAGCTTAAAATGGTATTAGTATATCTAACATACAAGAACTAAAGCAGCAAAGCCTGTAAAAGAAAAGCTTACAGAGTGATTCCTTTTATTTAAATTTTATTTTTTTTATTTTATTTGGGAAATCAACAGTTCTACGTACATATTTAGTACACAAACAGATATAGTGTATAAACTCAGAACTATAGTAGGGCCAATTTAATAGGTCACATTTGACATTTGTCGGTTTTAGCTTCATAGTGAGGTAACCTGCTTAAAAACATCGATTTGAGTAAATGAATCGATTTGGATTTCAAACATAATACATGTGAATTGAATTCAGTTGCTATGAAAACGTACTTATAGGTACTGTTATTTTATTTTAAAAATCATAAGTCGAATCCCTGTCTCATTTTTATTTTCTATCGTAAATTTAAGGAACAAAATAAGATAAGTACATAATTAAAAAAAAAAACTATCAACATTCGATTTTTCTGGGTAACATCCCTAGTGTTTAAAAAAAATAGGGGTTCACTGATGCAACATTGTAACGACGCGCGACGTTTAGAACAGAAAAAAGTTTGTTATGCTTAGAATGGTTTATTAGTGAAAGTAAATCATAAAATTACCTTCTTTTGTCATTATTACAATAAATACGTAATCGTGGTTGAAAAAATTTAAGCAATTGAGCAGTTCTAAATTCAAAAAAATAAATAATATTTTATTACCGCCCTTACAAGGTTATGTTGTTGAATTTTGATGAAGTGTCAAATGTGATCTATTAAATTGGCCCTACTATAATAACAGATTTCTACATAGTATACAAAGTTAGTAAATAAAATATATAACATATCAAATAAATACATATAATTTATACATGTAAAAATGTTATTTTCATGTACTCAATAATCAAAGATTTTTTTTATATCTATTTAAGGAACATTAAGTTACTGTAAATTGGGCGGGATTAGGACATGAATGCTTGAAAAGAGGATAAGGAGGGGAAGGGAGATGTACATATTTATTATTATAATGTCTTCTAAGTTACATAATGCATTTTTAGTGTAAATTTTAAATCTGACCGAGTGATGTTTGTGTAATCTATATTTTTAAATTTTGTATTGTACACTGAAAAAGTTCTACGAAAAAAAGCATTTTTAACATACGATGTTTTACTTATTCGTACATGAAACGGGTAGTACCGTCTACAAATCCTGGCTGGCACATGTATTGTTATTAAACCAAGCAGCTCTGTACAGTCAACCATTCCTGTCATAATTTTGTAAAGCAGTAGTTGGTCCGCACACACTCTGCGGTATTGTAAAGAAATGATTCCATGGAAGGTGGAGGCAGTGAGAGTTGATACATAAGAAATACCGGATTTGAATTTAAGATACTTTATAAATTCGTTTTGAATATTTTCTATTCTACTTATATATATGGCATACTGAGGATTCTATATCTGATATGTGTATTCCAAATGGCTTCTGACAAATAAATAATAAAATGAAATTAGGGCCTTTGGATTATCAAAGTGTTTACTCATTCGAATTATGAAACTTAACATGCTCAATGCTTTGGAGGTAATTTTATTGATATGCGCTTCAAAAAGTAGTTTTGAGTCTAAAACAATCCCAAAATATTTAATTTTTAAAAATCTTTAAAAAGGAAAATCAAAAAATTAAATAGCAAGTAATATTAGATAACGACGAAAATTTATAGAAAAATATGATAATAGCTGCTGTCTATGAGGCAATTAAATTTTGAAAATCCTTGTTTTGATAAATTTCTTAGTTTGATTTCCAGATCCTTTGAGAGCCTTCCGCCAAGCTTCTACATTCCACTAAATTTGAATTTGATTCCTGTTTTTTCCCAGCTAAAATCTCAATTTGAAATCCGAATTTTTACTCCTGGGTGCGTCACCTTAAGACAACCCCCTCCGGTGGCTTGTCCTGACCCCCCACCCCCACTGATGATGGGGCGTTCCGAATTGACACTTAAATTTATTCATGGGCACGAGATAGAGGTGGAAGATGGATGAACAGAGAGAACTCGGTCGTCACGTTGATAAATGACGAATGCCTCGTCTGTGAACACTAAATTGAGATATGAAAGTGTCCTAGAAAATATACCGTTGAAAACAGTTCCGCATTTATTTTTATTCAGGAAAACCTGTCGTGAACTGGGTAGTTTAGTACATTTAAGGAATAAATTTACGATTTCAGATGAAATCCATTGGAAAAAAGTTAAATTTTGTTTTAGTATTGTGAAAACAACAGAAAACCAGTGAGATTTAACACAAAAATGACTTAATTTTATAATGAACAACAATGTTCGTTTATTATGTATGCAATTAATTGATTGAATCTCATATTAAAATTTGATAAGGTTTCGAAAATAAAATACTATTATTTCATTACATTCTACCTTTATTTTTTAAATATATACTATAGTGTATAATGTGGCACATTTCGTCTTGTTAGGATACTATCAAATTAACTCTTTGATTAATTTCAATATAGAATCACTACAAAAAAGGCGCCTTACTTGTGATTTAATTTTTCTTTTCAAAATTCTAAATAATATGGTTGATTCGCCGTTTCTTTTACAAAATATTTGTTTCCGTTGTCCTCTACGCTATACGAGATTAAATCTCCTTTTTTATATACCAACATGTAAAAACAATTGAAAGTAGTTGTGCAGAAAGCAGCCAGCTATAGAAAAGTAAAACTGAGATGAGACGATGCTATTCATCGTTGTGAAAAGTGTGAATAAACAAATCTATACAACCGTTGGAATGTTTTTGATTTTAACGAATGATAAACAAGGAATTTAAATGTTTTTTTACATTTAAAATAAGAATTGAATTATGTATTTGACCAGTTTTAATGATTTTTAAAATTCGTTAAGATTTTCTAGTGCTGTGGGTGTATTCTGCGAATTGAAAAATGCCGTTTTTGTGATGGACACCATTTTCAAAAGGTGATTTAAACAATTTTTTTTTATAAAAGCGGTCTGGTTATTTTTAACAAGACATATAATTGAACTAACTACAAGCGATAACATCAATATCTCATTTTTTCGAAATCGTGGACTGGCTGCTTTCTGCATAACTACGTTCAATTATACCTCGAATTCACTCATTAGACGTACCTGTAGAAATCATAATGGACTCAGTATTGATGTAGACATTGTTAACTGCACGTTGCATTTATACAGAAAATTTCTTCGTGGGGTCGATTATTTGGGATAGTTGCTGAATGTGCATCTTGAGTGGTACATGTGCCGCATGTAATGTATATGTTTGTGTATGTTTTATATGTGCGTTCATGTGTGTGTGCGTGGACGGCTCGGAGTGTGCATTCGGTATTTTTATTTATTACCTCCATGGAAAATGCAAATGTTAACAATTGTTTTTTTTTTCACTTGAAATTCTTATTTATTTATTTTTTAAATTGTCACATTTGATGTTTATATCTTTTGCATAATTTATAAAAACTTAATTGGTCTTATTATTTTAAAAAAAAATGTTGTTTTTAATACTTATTATGTATGACTATATGTTTTCTGTAAAATATAAAATAAAAAAATAACTTAAACACTAATGTTTCCTTATATGCTACATTAGAGTATAATAAAAAGAAACATCGTAAATATTTTATTATGTTTTATATTATATAAGAGTGCGTAAGGAAGCTTCGTAAATATTAAAGTTAGTTTGATGATGTCCTCACAAGACGAAACGTGTCACATCATATGTTAAAAATAACAAAATTAGAATTTAATCCAATGTTAACAGTATTTTACTTTGAATACCTAGCAATATTTTAACAATTCTCGTATTTAGATACACTTGAGGTGAAGAAAGTCCATTAGAATATTATTTACAGAGATAAGCTTGAAGGTGACAACATTCCAATCTCAACAGTTGGAACGCTGCAGCAAAATATAACGTATGTAGATTCCATAACTAAAGAAAAAAATGCTTTTATTGGAATAATTAACAAAATTTCTATCGTTATTGATCAAACATATTTTTTTAAGAATTCCCTGTGTTAACCATTAATCAACTTATTTTATAAATGTATACTTGCATTTACACACAAAAATGAACACACGGAGAAAAAAACGTACAATTCACACCGCACCAATGATTACAACACTTCCCTCATTACTCCTTCACTAAGAAATACATCGTCCTTTTGCTACCACTACTGTGGTATAATAAAATTATGTGATATACTACCATCATTAAAAGGGAGTATAAAATCACTAAGAAGTTTTCAAATGTTGTTCAAGCGAGTCATAGTGGATCGCCTTGCTTTTGCCTCTGGCTGTGTTGAATGTGAGCTGATATGATATATTACTGATATCCCACCACGCACAACACACAACTTGCATATATCATGGAACGGGTGCCTACTTTTAAATACGCAATAAAAATAAACATGGAAAAAATACGTATTACATAATATTATATTGTCTAAAAAAGTATTTATTTATTTATTAATGAAATCATACTGTCTTTATACAAAACAAGGTACAAAAGAACAATTAAAAAAAGTAAGACCAATTACAGATTTCACACTTATTTATTATGAATGCAGGAGGAGAGGGGAAAAATAATTGAATTCTAAAAAAGTAAAAATATAAATATTAAATAAAAAGTACATAAAAAGGAGAAGACATTGTATAGCTACTTTACTTTCCTCCCTCTCTCTCTGTTTCCATGAACATTTAAATTTATTTGTAAAAATTCACAACCTACAATAATTTATTGGATGCAGGTAGTAGATGTATATGGTAGTAGATGTAGATGTAGATTTATTACATTTTTTATTCGTTCAAAGACTGTTTGCACCGCTTTTATGGTCGTCTTGCAAATAAAGGCACGGATATTTGACATTCTGCGCACAATCAACGCATTTCGGGAAACCAGTGGCATTGGTTTGTACAGACAACGTTTTAATGACGTGACAGCACCGTTTTATTAGAAAACCATAGCTTTAGCCGCAGACAGAGAGATCAGGAAAAATTTTGTGGACCCCATATGCTCCACCCAGGGAGCGGCAAGAGGACATGGATTGACTAAGGTTAGTTTGTTAATAATTATTGAAAATTACCAAAAAAATGTTTTAGAAAATAATGATTCAAGTAACTTGTTTGTGTTACAGGAAATTAAATTAGAAATTTTCTTACCAATGGAAAATAGGTAGCTTTTGTTATTTAATCATATTATTGACCAAACCACGCCCTTTCCAAAGAACAATCGAAAATAAACACAATTCCAAGATGATTAGATTTGCTTGAACAAACAAAACAACTCGCATTAGAAGCTTACTGAATTCAATCATATGCCGGAATCTCTATTTTGAATTCGGACATTTTCAACCCATCAGTGACCCAGACATTGTAATTATAAAGGACAAGGGCTGTGACCCAACCTTTTCGTACCAAATCTTGATTCGACATTTCAACTACTCAATCTAAAACAGGAATCAATATCCATCAAAGGACCAACGAGTCTATAAGGGGTGATTATTTGAATCAAGACGTCTACTTTCGACTTAATAATAAATTAGGCTTTAATGGAAAGGACGCGTTTGATGTTCAAAAAGTGGAATACTTAAGGTTCTGGTATTAATATATTATAAGAGGCGATGCGAAATAATCAGAAATCGAATTGCAGGTTTTAAAATAGAAACCTTTTAATTTTGCTAAACTACTTGTAAAACATAAAAAAAATAAAATTTAAAGTACTCAAACTATAAAAAAACAGAGATTCATTGCAACATTACATGTTTAGGTTCAAACCCCACTGTACCACAACTAACTAACCATCTTCTAAAAATGTGTTATTTACAATTCGTTGAAAATGAGCCCCAAAATTAAAGTTTTTGGGTTAATCATAAGAACACAAATATTTCTTTAAAAAATAAATTACTAACTATTTATATGTATGGCTAATTTTTTATTTTAAATATGTTTTAATTTAAACCCTTTTAAGTATTTTTGGCAGATCTGTTATAAACCAAAATAAATTTTAAATCAATGTAAGACCACCACACACTCACGAATGCATTTTTTTATTTGCCATAAAAATATTTATTGATTGTTTTTCTTACAATTACATAGTTGTACAGTACGTGTAAATAATTATAGAACAAAATGATAAGAAAAGAAAAAAATCAGCATAGCCTGTGCAAGGGGAGGGTGAATAATTTAATCAGTTTTACGTGACAGCACGATTTTATGAACAAAACCACTTTAACTTTTTTTTTCTCACACAAAAAATAAATAAATTATACAATGGTTTTTATATGTTGGTAGAAATTAATTTATAAAATGAGTCTCAATTATATTTATATTTATATATATAGTCTCAATTTATATTTACATAGAGAATGACTTCTTATGTAACATAATAATATTTATGCTAAGTACGTGCTTTAGTGTATGAGTGTTTTTATTGTGCATGTTAGTAAGGATGAGTATATATATATATAGGATGAGGGAAAGTGTAAGAGTGTATATGTGTATGTTGGAGTATTGTATGTACGTATGTGACAATGTGTAGTGAATATAAGTAGACTTATTGAGTTGACTTAGTTTTTAAAAATCTTAAAGAGAAAACCTATCAACCACCTTATCAATCGATGTATAATTGTCGAAAATGCTATAGCTTTAAGCCCAAATTTTTAAATGTGTGTTCAAAAAAAATAAAAAAATATATACAAATAAATGAATATGTGAGTATTTACATACATTTATGCTTACATGTTTTTATGTATATGAGAATATAAAAGATGTGTATTTAACAACATCAAAAATGTCTTTGAAAAACGAAAAAAATATTTATACCTTGTATTAATACATATTTACAGCTGTGTTCAAAATCAAGGCAATTGTTTCATTTAATACATTTTATACATCTATGATATTTGAGAATATTTTGAGGCTCTTTCACACAATGCCACATAATATTCTTCAAAATAAGGCGATGAGGATTATACTCAAAAGCAAAGGCTATTCTTATATTGAAAGAATGCACAAAGAAATTGCCTTTCTAACAGTAAAACAGCAAATTAAATATAATGTATCAATTTTTATACATAAAATAATTAAGGGGATGAATAAAATAAAAACAATAACAAAATTTAACCAACAATGTTGTACATTTGAAACAAGGGAGAAAAAAAAGACAAAATTACCAATGAGGAGAAAAACATAATCTCAAAACTCATTGTTTAAGAGATTAAAGCTGTACAATGAGTAACCTGAAGAAATATAGGAGATAAAAAATATTGAAATATTTCAATTTAATTTGAAAAATTAATTTATTGAGAAATTTTGATAAAAAAATTGTTATGTTGTTGACAGTTTATATAAGTTCTTAAGTTGTCATTAACTAACTTTATAAAGCATAAATAAATAATAAATTTAACTCCAATTTCCTAACGTTTTAAAATTTTGATCAACTTAAAAGTACTTGTTTCATAATTTGCAAAAAGCTATCCTAGTGCGTGGTATTTTTGTATTTTAAAGAAAAAACTGCCAATAATAACTGATTTCATATATTTTGGCTTTAAAAAAACAGATTTAATGTGATATCTACCTCTCGTCAATTATCTGCTGTGGTTGGTACACACATTTATCTATATCAGCGTACATACAAAATGTTGGAAAGAAACTTTTATCGTAGCTTTCAAGATTATTGATGAACCTTCCGAAGGGTAGGTATTCCAATATTAAAGGTTCACAAAAGGTTTCCCTAATGAAACCCTTCAATAAACTGACACTCTTTTGATCGAAGAAGAAAATCTATATAATATGTATAAGCAAAAGTTTTCCAATATAAAAGTTTGGCCATTACGTAGAACCTTTACGTTGGATGCATAATTATATTTTTACTTCAATTAAATTATCCATTACATAAAATACAATTATTACCGGAGAACATAAATGATCGGTCTGACACACGTTTTGTATATCCGAATTATGTTTCCAATAATCATGTGTTTATTGTACTATACGACATTTCTTAGGCATCCAGATATCTACTTACTGAGATGGATATGTTCTCATCATCACTATGGCTGCATCACCTGCATGGCATGTGATGTTAATGACCTTATCTCCTCTATTAGATTCACTATTTTTTTTTATTCTAAAAAGCGTTTTTTGTATAAATTTATTCTGCTTGGTAAGAAAAGGTTTTTGGCGTATATATTGTTGTATTGTTATCAAAAATATTTTTCACTTTGTGGTATGACGTTTTACACTTGTTTGTTTATAAATTTGTATAAACCACTTATTTTTTTTAATTATACTTCGACCGGTTTTGAGGTTACTACCTCATCGTCAGGAATTTAACTTAAGTTATTTTATTATTATTATTTTATTTCATTTAAATTTTAGTTAAATTCCTGACGATGAGGTAGTAACCTTGAAACAGGTCGAAGGGTAATTGAAAAAATTAAGTGGTTTATACAAATTTATAAACAAATAAGTGTTTATATTGTTGTGCTATACTTAATTATAAAGGTGCTTAACTTGCTTTGTTTCTTTGTTGTTCTCAATATGTGTTATTTTTTAAAGGTTAATATTATTTATGTCCCGAATTGAGTAGTTTTTACTCCTGGTAATGTAATTCAACGTTTTATACTTGTAAAATACTTTGTGTAACATGATATAAATAAAAAAAATAAAAAAATGCACTTTTTTTTATTCAAGCTATTGAAAACAAATATGTTACCCGGGGTATCCTAGATATCCCCAAAGACCCTTAGAAAGAGTTAAAATAAATACGTGATTTTATTTTTTGACAAAAAAACTGAATCTGAAAAAGATACCTGTTTTGAGAATAAAAATAGCTGAATGCAGTCTTAATGCGATTTCTCGCGCAAATGCGAGGTAAAACTACGTACGATACGGCCCAAATGTCTTAATTTATACATGTTTAAGCGAATGCAGGCGATACATGCAGAAAACAAGGAAAGCGAAAAAAATATAAAATGAACAAATCCAACAAATAATCGAAAATGTATGGGTCTAATTTCGGAATAATCAACCTGCGTGCTAGCGAAGATGTACAAATGCAGAGGAAGAAAGGTTTATATTCAATGACTGAGAAATATGCTGTTCTGCCGTCTCTGCCGATCACTACAGAGAAACGGCGGGACGGTTTTCTTTTTTTTTAATTAAAAAAAAATCAAGTTAACATTTAAATACAAAATGTAGGTATTTATTATTTAAAACTTTTTGTAGCCATCTCTCTACTGCTGAATACAAGCGTCTTATAATATTTTCTATTATTTTCTATCGTGTGCTTTTCTCGACCGATTTCCTTTCGCGAATGGGATCACATCATCTTCTCATCTTCTCATCTTTTCAGGGGTTGGGTCGTCCTGCAGGTGTTTTGTTTTTTCCATGGTTTCCATTTCAGAACTCTGGGTGTACATCTTTGGTTTATTATTTTAAAAATATGTTCTTACTTAAAATTTAAAACTGGCTTATGCTTATGTCATTAAACACGAGAAAACTATATTCTAAAAAGTTTTAGTTACTCTTTTTGGCATCGTCTTTCTCTGGTTATATTGCGTTTTTGCGTATCGAATTCTCAACGACTTCGAAGATATAAACATTGTTTATGATATCTGAAACCTATTTGTTTTATGGCAAGACGTGTTTTATATATATTTTTTTTATTCGCCACCCTTGATTTACGCGCAATATCACCCCGAGAATATTCGACAGGGGAACGAAAACACTTTGAAAATGTATCGAGGGTGATAAATTTGGAGATAAGGAGAAAATGGATATCCAGGTAAATTGGATCTAGGTCTTGTCAAAAAGCCATCCACGTGGATTATAAAAAATCTGGCATTTGACGGATTACGTACTCGAGTATAAATCACTCAATACGAAAATTGGATTTTTAAATAAAATATTTACATATAAAGGTATGTACTGCTGTTGACGTATGACTAATAGACACAGTATTTTCTAACAAGCGATATCTTTAGACAATATTGCAATACCCTCAACAGTTTTATAAAAGAGGATGGAAAATTATAAAACATGTTATAATTATACGACGTAACCCATTACCATGACTACGACGCTGGCAATCTGTGTTGGTGTCTATGTTATCATCATCATTAATGTTCCCTTTCCACACCTTATACTGCATAGGGTACTGAATTGGTACACCAAACGTATATTTATATTTTTTCTAGGGCCAGTCCAAGAGCTCTAAAATACTCTAGTGTGAAAACAACTTTAAAAAATATATCATGTCACCCATATCGGAAACTGAACCCAACACCTTTTGATGTTGAATGTTAAATTGTTCGTACATAACTCTGGATCACCAACCATTCCTCTAATAGGCTATTGGCACCCCGTGTTTTTGCTGTTTCTATAAGTTTCCTCCACCCAACTCCTTGCCCACATCTAGTACCTTGGTAAATAGTCAAATTAATTACCCACACGCATTGATTGTGGACGCACGGTAATCATATCGGAATGTATCGCGTAATCGTCGTCTGACCGACGAAAGATTGATTGTTCTGTAATTTTTTTATCTTAGAATATTTATAATTCATATTTATATTTTTATATATTTGAAGATTGCCAAAAAGGCATGACGAAATTCTTCTGCAAGGGCAGCAAAAGACCCATTTGTGGCAAACATGCTGTTTCTATGTGCAGTAGCTACACCGTGTAGGTTGATTTCAAAAACATTTCAACGGTTTTATGGTCTGATAATTAAGATTGCTATGTGAGGTAATTTGTTATAAAAAAAACTGATTAAATCAATACTGATTCTGTTTCGTTGTCTGACAGACAAAAAGTTAGTAAAATCGTTCCTTGAATATAAAGTTAGTGAGCTGGAGTTAAAAAAATAACTTATTATCCTGGTATTTGATATATTGGGCAGTATTTACGAGTGACACAATATGTTATTGTACATCCTTTTTTATAAAATGTCATTTTTTGTTGTGAAATATTAATATATTTTTGTTTTTTTTTAACGCAATGTTCTCATCACACAAGATGGCATTTTTCTGCGTAGCGCCACACCTAATCAATTTGAAGGAAAAAGCGTTTTGAAGGAGTGTGAGTCTAACCTATTTGTGTAAATGTATCAGTCTCACGCCTCAGGTGCCAGTCTAAGAACAAACAATATTGCAGTGTAAAAACACCTTATGAACAAAAATTTTACTTTGACCCTTACAAGAATGAACGCATAAGTCTTTCTAGATTATAACAAGTCATTCAGCTTTAGAGCGTATAGGCAGTTAGAACTCTGGCTCCTTTAATTCAATTTAAAGAAAAAAAAATACAACCACAATTATTTATTTCTATACCATCAAACATTGAACATCAAACTTGCATTTATACAACGAATAATATAGGAACATTGTTAAAAAAAAATCACAAAATTAAGTTCCCTACGTAAAATGAATCCGACATAATATAGCAATTTAATTGTCATAATTGCGATTCAATTAACATTGGAAAAACTAAAATAATCTTAATTATTTCAGAAAAAAAACGCTTAGGGTCTAAGTTTTTTGCAACAGAGAAGAAAAACATTGTTGAGTAGGAAATATGGAAGTCTTGGCATTTACAGGCCTTTGATCTGTCATTGGCTGGTTTAAGTAGCCACTTTACACACTAACATTCACCATCGTGCCTCTGTTTAAACATTTAAACATCTACACTTCCTCATACAGGTTTAAGCTTTTTTACTTTACGTTTTATTATTAGTATTAAAATGTATGATTTTACAACTTTTCTGTATTTCTATTGAGAAAATAATTTATAGATAGCAGCTAGATGAATAACACGCATTCTGTAGCTATAAAGAACGTGAACGGTTAGAATTCCAGCCCGTATTCACAACGAATTAATTTGCAGATAGGAACTAGTTTATCATACATCCTGCGGCTACAGAGCGCATAGGCGATTAGCACTCTAGAGCTGAATTTATTATTGTATTTTTTAATACTTTATACTTTTGATAACTTCAAACATTGTTATATAAATATGATATGATATGAATGATGTGGAATCATATCGATACTATTGTATTTGGCTGTTTTCCAAAACGATTTTTACATAATAGAACATAAATAAACCGAAGTATTCAAGATATTAGGCAGAGATAATACTTCTGAATATTTCCATTTTGCCTACATTAAGATACTCGAACTGTGCTCAATTTGTTATTCTAATATTCTTTATGAGTAGAGGGTGCATTACATTACGTTATTCATCGTTTTGATTCTGTTGCTAAGCTGCGATCAAAATAACATTTTCGATACATTTAATAGGATTTATCAATGCGATAATTTATTAACAATGCTATCGACAATATTGGTATTTTAAACTGAAAAAATATGTAAGTCGTTAACTATTCATGTACACAATTTTACAGGACAGTGTCTGGATTTAATACTCCTATACATCGAACGCAAAATCTTGGCAATGAATTCACAGACCAGATCGGCATCTAGAATATGTCACGTCCTAAGTATTAAGAGCTTATAATTGCAATATTTCTGGCTAATGCATATTACTTTGTTTAATTTGTACACATTTATTTTGATAAATTAAAATTACTAGCCGACCCGACAGACCTTGTCGTGCTCGAACGTTGGCTTGCTGTCAGATGGTTCAGCAAACGTTTTTTCGATAGACTATATACTTAGTGACATTTGAAATTGAGTTTGAGATTTCAATAATTTTGGTTTCGTCATTGTTTGATTTGCTGTAGTTTATTTATTTATTTATTAACGTTCATTGTTCAAGCATACAATTATAATATATGGTTTAAATATAACAATAAATGAATAGTTTAAATCATTAAAAAAAAGAAAAGAAGCATTGACAAACATAAGATACATCAAAACAAGATCTGGACTATTTATTTAGTGCTTGTTTAAATCGTTTTCAACTTAAACCAATAAAGTCTAGATTTTATCTTGAGTTAACAATACGACAAATATGGGTCATTGGAGAATTTAGGCAATAGTTTGTTATATATTAGTTAATAATTATTCAATATTAGTTCTACGTTTTTAAAGAATATAAATATTTAATATTGACTCTTTATCAGCATAAGAATAATTAACTCTCTCTTGTACGAACATTCACGCTATTATTCGAAACAAGCGATGTTGGACTGATTCTATGTGATTTATGCGATTCACATAGAATGGAGACCAGACAACGGGGGCATATTCTAGAAGAGGGCGAACAGTTGAGCAATAAAGAGCTTTGATTGTACGGACATTAGTAAAATTAGAGGATATTCTGTCAATAAAGCCAAGTAATTTCAGTGATTTATTTACTGTATTATCTAAATGTCATTTAAGAGTCCAAAACAACTCATAAATCTCTTATGAACCGATATTAGAGTTTTCTTATAGGTACTTGAAGGAAATCGGTCGTTTTGTTCTATGAAATGACATTATTTTGCATTTTTTAATATTCAGTTCTAATTTATTGACTTTACACCATTGAAACATAGTTGAAACTAAAATAGAAAAGAAAAATGTAATATTACCAGAAACCTACCGGTTCTAATTGTCAATCAATACCATCTAATGGTGCACTCAAACACACAAAAAATTTCATCAAAATCGGGACCTGGGTTTTTCTCCTTCCTTTCGCATTTTCCTTTTAATTGTATCAGGGCCCCAATTACAATAGGAAGTTAACATTCATCTTCAATTTTATCTACAAAGTAAAATGAAGTTTTCTGTATGAAAAGTAGAATTTGCATACAGATTTTTTTATAAACATGTTTAATTATAGGTTACCGAGGAAGATATTTTAAATGTTTATGCAAATATACTCATTTTTGTACACAAATATTGGTTTGTCTTTTGAATAAGTTGAAGATAACTCTGTTCACTTCCCATTGTAATCAAAGCCCAGGACACCAGATACGGCAGTTGATTGATTTCTCGTAAAGATTAAAGGCAAGAAGATCATCATTGGTTATCACGATTCAATTAGTTATATTCCCTACTCATTGTCGCATACATAATCGCACACACACTAACATGCACAATCATAAATTTATATACAAACATAAACTTACAAATTATAAAGGTAAACATACATTTGCACATTTGTCCTCTCAAAATGTTTAATTTGAATTTTATATTTCTTTTAATGTTTCACGTCATAAAATTTCATTGAAACACAATCTTATTTTATTTATTTATCTTATTATTGATATATTTTTTTACTTGGAAACATTTTTTAATGGATTACGAGGAAACTAAAAATTCAATTAAACACGAATCTAAACAAATTAACCAAAAAAAAATTACATTTTAACGTGATTCTTAAAAACGATTTTTAAATTCGTGATTTAATTATTACCTGTACAAATTAGTAGACCTCGACAGATTTTTTTAAAGCTAGGGATCAGGCAATTCGGAATTAAAAGCTAAAGCTAATTCGATTAAACGAGGGGTAAAAAAGGATTATTTTACCCTTATCTGGGCTTAACAGCTCACATCGCTACCCTATAGATTTCAAATACCGGGTTTATAAATTGAAAATTGGCAATCGTTTTTTTTTATATTATAAAAACGTGGCGATCATTGGCATGCAATTGATGAGACAGTTATCTCACGCACCTTGATTCCAGTTTCATTTCCCTGAGTGATCCCAATAATTATAAGCTGGACATAAATAATGAAATTGGGATATAAGATTCAAGGTATTATTAGAGCTTGAACTATCATCATTACTATTTATATATTTGGATAATTTATATAGCGCCGTTTTTGTGAAAATCACCTCAAGAGTGCTTCTATCATCATTATTATCATCATTTTGCTGTCCACACCCTATCAGGCATTACATTGGTACTCCAATCCCGTGGATTATTTCTTTTTCATACAATTTTTTCTCTGTTTTTTATGTGTGTTATTATTATCCTATCTTTTTTCTGAAATTAATGTATCAAATATTTATTTGTATATGATTATCTCATATATACTTACTGTAAACTAATTTTAATTATTTGTTTTTAACAATTTAAAAAAGAAAAAGTAAAAGAATTTGAACTGAATAAGTAACTCAGATACCAACATAATATTAAAATTTCTAAATTCCATTTAAGTCAGGGGCAAAATAGTTTTATCATTAAAGGTGTAAAAAATTATAATAATCTTCCTAATGAACTAAAAACTATTAAAAATAATTTATCAATAAATAAATGTAAAGTTAATCTAAAGAATTTTTTTGAACTCGTGTACAAAAAACATTAAATTTGAATTAGTATGAATGCATTTCGTTTTTTGTTTTTTCTTTATATATCCTATGTTTTTATGTTTCTTTTTATGTACTCGTATTTAAAATTATATAAACTCTTATAAATAAACTACTAAAACAGTGTTAGTCACTCTCCAAGCACAAGAGTTATTTTCGTTTTTTGGAGAGTTACAGTGATAACATTTACTAGATGTGTAAAAGTAGATATGTTTAGAATTTCAAAAAAACATTTACTTTTTATGAAATTTATAAATAAAAAAATAAAAAACAATTTGTTAATACCATTTTTTTTATACGTACAATTATAGGTATATATATATATATAATATATATATGTTTTAATTCTTTGCAAGATTTTTCTTTTTTACTACGTAAAGTTTCACTTTTTATTTTGCATGGCAGTATGGTTTTTATTGTTTCTACATGTATACAAAAAAGCGTTGTTTATTTTTTAAATTATAACGTACTATGTTTGTACTTACTTGTTTATTTTTTGTGAATGCCCCTTGGGCGTATTGTAAAATTAAATAAATAAAATTGAATTCATAATCTAAGGTTCGAGGTTCAATCCCCACTCTACAACAACTTGATTCCCCTTT
Source organism: Micrasema longulum (assembly GCF_059751315.1). Classification (NCBI taxonomy): domain Eukaryota; kingdom Metazoa; phylum Arthropoda; class Insecta; order Trichoptera; family Brachycentridae; genus Micrasema; species Micrasema longulum. The sequence continues at coordinate 140,819 of NW_028279360.1, forward strand.
TCCAATAGTGAATTATTTACAATGCCTGAAAAATGGCCCCCTAATCGAAATATGTGTGTTTATCAAAAAAACGTGTCTATTTTTTATTAAAAAATATGTTCAAGAAAATCACTTTATCTAATTATTTATTAATATTTATTGGTTAACATAAGTAACATTTTTTATAACATAATATAAAACGCTTTATAAACAACAACAACAACAAACCATCACGCCGTTTTCCCGTAAGGGTAGGCAGAGAGGATAGAACGCCACAACACTTTATCTATGCATACAGATCTCGCTTCCTCTACATTCATACATCTTTTCGTGCACGCGCGCCGATTATTTCGACTTTTGACATGTCCATCTTCAAGTATTTATTGGATTTGGTCAAGTCCTGTCTTTCTCGGTCTTCCTCTATTTCTGCATCCATCAACGTCCGTATTGTAATTGTAAAGAATATTTTCTAAGCCGTTCTTTCGCAGTCCATTCGTTCTACTTGTCCAAACCAGCGCAGAGCTCCTTTCTTGATTTTGTCCATAATGCTGGTCTCAGCCTTACATAATGTACGGATTTCAACATTGGTGCATCTACCGTACATAGTTTTACCACACATTTGCCTGATATATCGCATTTCGTTAGCATTTAGTCTACTTTCATCCCTGTTTTTCCAAGTCCATACTTAGCTCCCATACATCAGGGTCGCGACCAGGACTCCGTTGTGAACTGGTTATTTTGCCTCTTGTGACAAACATTTATTTGTCAAGGTTGATTTAAGTGCACTGTTCACTCTGTTCCCAGCACTCACCCTCCTTTCAATATATTTCTCAGTCATTCCATCATTAGTAAACATACTTCCTAGATACACAAATTCCTCTACTTGTTTAAGTATAACTCCATTCACAGTGATTTTTTATTTAGTCATACTTTCATGTCGAATGTGATGGTTTTTGAAACACTTATTTATTTAAATAAAACACACTTATACCCGTATGCAGAGACAAACCTTAAGGTGAGGAAAGTACATTATATTGTCTTCACTTTCGGGTTATTCTCTGCATTTAAAATTAGAATGTACTTTCCTCACCTTAAGTTTTTTCTCTGCATACGGGTATTAGGCATAGCCTGTGCGTTATTCTAAATCTAAAATACATTACGAAATTTATAGTATACATTTATGAATACATTTGATAAACATATAAAAAAAATCTACTGACATTTCTTGATGGAACTGCATTTTAATTATAATAATAAAAATACGTATATTGTTTTTAAGACCAGTCTGACGATGTCAGTCACGATGAAACCCGATCACTGATGAAAATTTGTGGAATACAACTACATACGTATTTTTATAATTATATAAAATAAAAATTAAATATTACATTTTGGGTTTTTTTTTAATATGAGTATGTGCAAAATATGAAATAGCAAAAACAAAAAATTAAGCTAGAGTAAAAATAATTAAATTAATGTCAGATAATTTAATTAAGAGTTAATACAAAAGCAAGTAAAAATTTACCTAGAAAAAAAAACCTTAATCTATATATTTTTGACCCAGTTATAAATGAATTATTTAAAGAAGAGAGGCTTGAATGGACATCTTCCATTTTGTCTTTAAAGTAGGAGCTATACAGTTTAAGGGCAAGAACATTTGCATGCCTCTGTCCTTGTGTTGTTTTACAAAATGGAATCGCTAACACTTGATTACTTCTTTCAATATAGCAGTTTGAGTTTTAAGGGAACACGTGCTGACGATTTAGATCATATTTTAGATATTGCACACAATATGTATCTTACATTTAAAAGTTTCGCCTCTTCCAATGTTTTAATTCGAATGATATGTTTTATTATTTAAAAAAAATAATAAATCCATGTCAATATTATTAGGTACATGGAAGCTAACGCGATCAATCCAAGGACAAGTAATTCACATTCATCCTGCCAGGAATCGAACACGGAGTATCAAGCATTTTAGGTAAATGCGCCGACTACTACACTAAGAGGCGGACTGTTCTTCAAGTTGGAAATACTTATCAATGATTCTGGTTAATTTTTACCCACATAACTGTATTTGTCGCTGGCCCAGACATCCATCTCTTTTTTTATATTATTGAGGTAAAAGCAATATTCGCTCTACGTATCTAAGATGTAGCTAGTATAGGAATAGGTTGGTGCATGTAATACGATAATTGGTTAAAATCTTGTTTGCAAATGTATGTTTTTGAACACGTCTCAATTATTTGGTTCCATTTTACGCAGTGATTCTGCGCGCGCATTCAAATTAAATGTAAAAATAAGAAATAAAGTAGCCATTATATTTTTATAAATAAAAAATCTTACAAGATTAGAAATATTTTAAATTCATGATATACTCCAGCCTATGCAGAAAATTCAACACAAAATATATTTTTAATTTATTCTTGATGCTTAGTGTAGTTTTTATTTTGAATTACTTTATTATTATTACTATGTTCTATTGCAAACCAGCAAATTCATAATTTGTTAGCCTTAAAACAGACTATTGTCTAGTTAGCGACAAATTGTGAAATGCAAATTTTAAAAAAATAAAAAATTCTCCATATATGAAAACAATTTTGTATGTATGTAAATCTAAATTAAAAAATAAATTAATATTTAAGGCATTAACTTTGTGGTCAAAGATTTATTTAATGTTATTAAATATTTGTATTTAACCACTTACTGACTTTTCTTAGTCTACCGGTTTTGAGACGGACCCGTCTCTTCGTCAGGACACCAATTAAACCATCTTGCAAAATCCTAACACATTTATTAGGTAACTCTGCACCCAAGGTAAACAGTGCATGTAAAAGTTGCATACTGTATGCAATATATGCATGGCATGTTGGTTTTTGAGCAACAACAAGTATAAATGTGTAAAGTGGGTTTTGCATGTTGGTTTAATTGGTGTCCCGACGAACAGACGTCTACGTCTCGAAATCGATAGACACAGAAAAGTCGGTAAGTGGTTATCTACAAATATTTAATAACATTCAATATTAAACCACTTGAAATATTGCAATATGAAAGTAAAAAAAGTAATATTTCATGTTGACCTTTCCAGGAATCGAACCCAGTATGACGTCAAGCATGGTAGGTGAATACGCCAACCACTACACTACTGGCATATTTTTCTGCACTAGATTTCCTTTCTCAGGATTTTTACCCAAGAGTATCTAGTCAAAATCACTCATCTAGGATTCTACTTCTATTGCACTCACAGAACAGTATTCTGCATCCGCACGGACACAGGCAAAAATAAAGTAAAAATTCGTAAAATAAGCTAGAATATTTCTCATTGAAATTTTGTATTTCAATTAATAAAAATCGTAATAACTATGTTCCCTTTTGCAATTTGAAAATATTATTTTTAATTAAGTAAACAAATTTAACCCCTTCGTCCCGGTGTTTATGAAAAAAAAATCTAAATTTAAAATTCATTTCATCTCGAACGTACCGAAATTTAAAAGTTAGGAAATTATATTTGAATTACTGGTTTTTCTAAGTACATTTTTTTTCTTCTTTTGTTACTAGTCAACATAACAGGGAAAATTCCATTTTTGGTTTGATAACTGGCCGGTGTGTTTGTTTTGGAGTGAATTTCTGTCATCTTTATAAAATATATTTAGCTACATTTCAAATATACTTCGCGAGATTGAATCTGATTGTGTTTATTAAACATAAATTATGTAACAAAATATCAAATGTTTCTTGAATTTCGTCAATATATTATAATTTTGAAATCCACTTTTTATTTGATTTTTTAATATTTTTTTAATTTAAAACAGTAACCACACTTGAGTTGATCACATATACACAGTTTAAAGGGGTGCAACCTGGAACAATGCATGCCTGTGAACCTGCCCCGACTCCGAAAATCCGTGTTTAGTCGCCGCACTTGTAATACTATCATAAAAATACATGCACATACATATACACACACATACATATATATTCATACACATACATATATATTAACACACACATATATATATATACATAAATATAAGATTTAGGGGAAACGTGTACAAAATAATCCCTCGAGTTAAATCGATATCCTGAGATTTTAGCGAAACTACTAATGCGATATATTGTTTAATTCTATAAGCATATACAAAACAACGTTTTAAGCATTTGACAGTAATGGCAGAGAAACGCGTGCAGTGAGTACGAGTGTCAAAGTACAACAATCTCATCCATCATATATTTATACGAGCATAAAATTCACCGACACTACCCAGTTTTTCGGCATCTTTTAATTTGAATGTAAAAAATAAAATTGTTTATTGTGATCACATAAAATAATACCGATAGTCTTCATCATTCATTTGGCAGTTCATCAATATTTTGGTTTTTATATTGGTAACAATAACTCCTGAACCTGTGAAATGATCCTGAAGAGATCATTTTGTACACGTGGTAAGACAAAATGATCCGTATAGACGTATAGACGTAACATGGTGAATAATAAAAACCAGTATAGACGTAACATGGTGAATAATAACACAATTTGATGAATTGTGGTAGATAGAAAAAAAATCACACTTTTTTAATCTAGTCAAATTATTAAAAAAATATAATTTATTATACTTTAAATATCAATTTTTCTTTAGAGGGATATTTGATGAAACTTTTTTCATACTACATATACGAGTATTATTGTATAATATGACCCTTTACTAAAGCTAGGGTTTCCTAGGACAGCGGCACCCGTATTTTAACGGCCGTAGTGAACGTTGATGCGGTGGACAGCCGTCGCAACGGTGAAAAGAGAGTGGTTTCCTAGGAAAACGATGTTGATAACACCGTTAAAAAATAATACCACTCTCTAGTCACCACTACGACGGCTGTTCACCGCATCACCGTTCACTACGGCCGTTAAGATACGGGCACCGCTGTCCTAGGAAACCCTAGCTTTACTGATACTGTTTTTTTTTTTTATTTGTTTTTTTTTTGCGATAAAGGTACCTACATAAAAGGAAAACAGAGTTTTAAAAAAAAGGATAATTATATAGCCATGAAATACATATTTACATTAAAATCAGGAAAACAAAAAATCTCACAAAGGCATGGCCACTTCGTGGGTATACAAAAAATGTTAATGATATTTCGCTCCTTTAATAATTAGTCAATTATAATATTTTTCTGTAACAAAAGAAAGAGACAAGAAAATATTAAAAGGTATTTTTTAAATATTTTTATGGTAATAAAAAAAGGAAATAAAAAATACAAAAAATTATAAAAATATTCCTTATTCCCAATTTCCGATTAAAAAAATGTATCCACGCGATTTATTTTAGGTCTGAAAGGGTTGGTATTATTTTCATTTGGATTGAAATTGGTGATATTAATTAAATATAATTGTTGATTTAAGTGGCTACATATTTCAATTAGGTATAACTCAAGCGGGCCTATTGTTTTGATATTGAGTTTACCTTTATATCCTGTTCATTACCGAGAATACAATATTCATAATATAATAACGATTTCAATTAAGTCATTTAATTGGAGTTAACCGAGCGTTACGTAGGTGAATTCGTCTGTACTGATCAAATGATATAAACTAGGTAGTTAATAAAGTGAAAAATAGTTTATTTGTATTGGATAAAATACGTTGAGCCATAATATTCGTCAAATTTTTGGTTATTTGTAACGAAACAATAATGAGGCATACGATTTTTTAGATGTTTATAGCATTAAATTTGTCGATCATTGTTTTATACAATATTTTTGAGAAATCAAATAACTTTGTTTTATGAAACACTTTATTCATTTTACACAACCGACTTATTTTGGCAACAACACGTTAAACTGTTTCAAAGTTATTTAACAGCTAAACATGCATAATACAAAAAAGAAACAGTGAACATATTAGTGGGTGTCAATAAGAATAGAGAAGAGGATAATTGAACGTAGTTATAAAGAAAGCAGCCAGTCCACAGCTTAAATATGTTATCGGGTGCAGTAAATATGTTATCAATTCACATAAAACACCCACAGCACTAGAAAAATCTTACGGTACTTTAAAAATCATTCAAACCGGTCAAATACATAATTAGATTCTTGTTTGTTGTACAAAAAAACTAATGTAGTCATTTGTTAAAGCATTTATAAAAGTCAAAAACATTCCAACAATTGTGTAGATTTGATTATTCACTATTTGGACAAAAGTGCAATTGTCTAAGTTGCATAAATACGTTCAATTGTGTTTATGGCGGGGAAGAGATAGGCGTAGGGGAGGGGGCAATTTTGTTTAAGGTAGGGTTTGACTTTATATCAAAAATATTAAAATTTGGGCTTTGACTTGAGTTTTATTGGTTATGATTGTATTTTTTTTAATTTACGCCTGTTTTTTTCTTGAATTCCAAAATTTTTTAGTTCATTAGTTTCATTATATAAATGCAATAATTAGATTCGGTCTTCAAAATTTAATCACTGGTTATTTGACAAAATATGTAAAAATATTTCAGCATAATCGTACTATGGAGTTTTATTGCCCACTGGTGATTTTGATTTTGTTTTTTGTAAGAAACAAGGCAAAATATTCAATCATGATCTACTTAATCAGAATTAAAAATCTTGTTGTTAGTATTTATTGCAATAAATATTAAATGTAATTTGTAGAAAATTAACATATACAACCTCTTTTGTTTAGATTTATTATTTCAGTAGGATGCAAAATTTTTAAAACATTTTCCATAGGAATGGTTATCCAAGCATTAAAAATATATTCATGCATTTTGTTTGAATTGCTTTTTTCTTCTTCTTTAATCTTATTTTCATTCAAAAAGCATAAACGTAACTTATTTAGTACTTACCTAAACAATATATCAGACCTACTCTCTTCAATTTATTTTAATATCCCATCTAGGCGGACAAGGCACACCAAACTATTTTCCAAACTCTCAATACAATACAAATGCAGCAACAAATTTACCCATTAATCGTGCCCTGATCTTGTACAATCAAAACAAAACTCTCGACATAAACATTTTACTAGACTCTACAACATCTTTTAAAAATAATATTCTAACTAAATTCTAAGCCGTAATTATCCCCATTGACATCAGTACACATTTTATGATACTCTCATACACACAACCTCACCCTGTTCAGACGGTTTTGACATACCTGGTAACAAATTTTGGCTCTAATAAAAATACAACTTTTATGGCATTTTATACCTAAGAATAATTCTTCAGAATTGTTTTGATATGTTAGTTGCATTGTATTCTATTACCTTTATGAAATGTACAAAATAAAAATAAAATATTAATAAATACCATTTCAAAGTACCAACAACTGTATGATTGAGCTTTTCATTGCCCGTAGTAATAAAGTAGGAAGATAACGGAGTTGCATTTTATTGTCTACTAGCGGGCCCGACAGACGTTGTCCTGGCTGAACGTTGGTTTGGCTGCTTTTACCTTGGAATAACACGTTTCATTGATAAGTAGGTACCTGGATACTGATTGATAATGATTGAATTCCAATATTAAAAAGTATACATATTTGAAAATTGAATTTTAGTAGGTACTTTGGTACTTATTTAAGGTTGAATTCCAAAACATAAAATAATTTATTTTCAAATATAGAATTTTTCTTGCAAATTAATGTGAAACTCAGCTCTTCTCGCCTGTCTATTGTTTGTGTCCATATTGTTATTCGTGTTGTTCTAATGTTTTTTGTAAATTAATGTCACTTGCTTTAGGCCAATGCTATCGTGTTTTGGTAGAAGGCCCTAATAAATGAAAAAAAAACAAAAAAAACCGGGGTACATTTTATTCGAGAATGCGATTTTCAAAAATGTATTGACGCATTTTAGTTTTTACCAAAAATCTAATATAAAAAAATAAATGGGAAGAAATGATAAGGAACTTTAGGATAAAATCTGATTGAGATCCACAAAAAACAAATGCTGTTTGCTAACATTCAAATTTAAAAAAAAATAATTGCTAAAAAATTGACGTACTCGTAAATTTTTAGTAAACGCATTATTCTTGAATGCAACCCTGGTAGATCAACGAATAAAACATTTTCCTCCTAATTTCTTTATTACATATTCGATTAAAGATTTTAATATTTACGAACACGGACAGTTCAAAGATCTACATTTCATTTAAAACCGCACGTAAATCGGTTAAGCCGTTAAGGAGTTCAGTGACATCACACGTAGAGAAGAATTATATATTTTTATATATATAAAGATGGAGTAAAATTTTAATTTCTCTGGAAAAATTAAATATTGATGGTTGTTGAAGGTACCAACCACTACATTACGAGGTGGAGATAAGTATTGCTAATAAATAAAAAACTTCATTTTGAGTAAATTATGACGTTTCATAGAAATTGTAATATAGTATACAGTGCCAAATCGGAAAAACTTTAAAAAATCATTGAAATTGCATACGAATAGATAATGCTGAATTACACTAAACTACGATGTCTATTTACAGTCCGAATATATTTAATAAGTGTTAAAATTACCAATTTACTATGTTTTTCATTAATAATAATTTTTTTTACGGAATAAACATTGCAGTGTAATTATATTGTTTTCATTGTTTTATATTTACCGGCGGTCAAAATTTGCGAATGTCATAAGCCCTGTAAATACCTAGACTTTTATATTCTCTTTCTTGTTTTACCCGGTAAAAGTAAACAGATTAAATAAATTTGTTTTGACATCAATCATTTCGCTGCTTACAATACTTATGGGATAAGGGTCAAATAAACATTGACGGGCGTCAGTAAACGAAGATTTCAGAGCATAATTACGTTGATGAGTTTAACGCTTGGTACGTCCGAGCTAACGACATGAATATGTTACCTTCCAAGTCCATTTGGCTTCCCCTATCGCCCTAGTACTAATGGTACAGTGAGAGTTGAACATAGTTGCTGATTAGATTATAACTACAAGCTTCGTATTAATGTTAAGGGCTGGCGTTGGGACAACCCCGTATTAAAATAAAACCATTATCATTTTCTTATTATTTAAACATATTCTGGATATTAGATATATTGTAGTACATAAATATGAGAAATGCTAAAAATGACTTATCTCTATCTTCCTCGGTACTAAAACAATAAATTTACAGAATATTGATTTTTAAAATCTTGTAATTTAAAAAAAAAAAAAAAAATTTTTTACACATTTATTACAGTAATTTACGATGAATTATTTTTACAACAAATTAATAAAGTAGTAAAAGTAAACATACATATTTTTTATTTTTGTTGGTTCATCTAAACTGCCTAACTAGGGATAGCTTCCCCGTTCTAAGGCAGTAAATTACGTATTTTATAAAAAGTAATTACAGTTTTATTATTATGTGTGCTTTTTCAGTCTTAAAAGTAAATAAATAAATATACAGTGAAAACATAAATAATACCAAAATCTCTATATCCTAAGTCCAAAGTCATTACTAGTAAAACAAAAAATCATCTTACGTCCTTCTACATCGGACAACAATTTCTCCGACTCCGATATTTAAAGAAATGTTTTTAAAAATCTCCTTTGGTCATTCATGCTAATGAGCGAAAAAAAAAACACTTATGAAAATGTCATATATTTATTAATTTTTAAACAAGCATGTTTTTTATTTAAAATTTTGTGTTCATTATAACAATAATTAATACAGTGTTATTAAAATGCACAAAATTTATATTGGTGAAAATATGTATACACGATAATTGATTACCAATAAAGAAAAAAAAAAAAAAAAAAAAAAGATAGCACATTTGGTTAAAATTTCTTAAAAGCTATTTTTTTATCAACATCCTGTGGATTTTAAATGCGTTTGTGTGAGTTTTGTGAACATGCCTGCTTTGGGTTAGGTTGGCACTAGAACTCCATGTGAACTGTTAGTTTTGCCTCCTGCGACTATTCATTCAGTAATGTAAATAAATCTTAATTATATAATATTTCAACTAAAAGGGGACTGTAGCGAAAAAACAAACTTCATTCAGTTTTGTAAAACGCTGGAAATATTTGAAGAAAAGAATAGAGCACGAAAATGGACCTACCATTGACGCGATGAAAATTTTCTTCTATTTTGGTGCACTAAATGATGGAAATTCACTATTCATTATGATATTAAACGTTTTATTACAATAACTTTCACAATGACGCGTGACAATTCCATGGATTTTTATGCAATGTGATGTAGTATCAAAATTGTGTTTTAAACTTTCAAAAGACTGTGGTAAACAAATTCATCTGCGCGCGGTGATGTTACATCGTATTACTACAAGCAAAAGACAAAATATTCTTTAGAATATTAGAAGCTCAGACATTTAAAAAATAATATACATGAAGCTATACAGTTCAATAATTCCTTTTCCATAATGTACACAAATTAACATACAACGAAGCCATGTTATAACAACAAAAAAAAAACATAAATTCGCCGCTCATAATGCGCGCGTGTGTCCCCCATCACTGTCAACAACCGACTAAATTTGTTTGACGCAACACCGGCTATAGAACAGCGTCTCTGTTTTCTTATTATGTGTTTTTGTGCTCTCTCTAATACAGGTGTATTGCTGTTTTTGTAGACACCAGTCTATGGGTAGCTAGTCTCAATATTTTTTAATCATACAAATTTTATTTTCCAAATCAGGTGTGAAAATGTCCATTTGAAGATAACAAAAAATACAACTTCATCATTAAGAAAAATAAGAGAGAAATGTCAAGTCTTGTGTCGTATGTCGACTAGTGTGACATCACAGCCACACAAGGGTTAATGTTCCAAATCCAAATGTTCTAATATTTTATCTATTATAATATTTTATGTGAGTACAATAATGACGAGTTAAGAGAAGGATGGGACACAGAGATAATTGGCCAGGAATATTATCTATAAATGCTGTTTTGTACTAAACATATGTACGTGTACATGAAATTGGACATCCTTCCTTTCAACCAAGCAGCAAAACGTAATTTTGTCCATGGTCAATCTCTGTATGATGCGTTGTTTGTGTTAATAATGAATAGTCGGGAAATGTGACGGTAATGCATTCGGCACTTTCGTAAATTATGGCATCATTTAGCCTGTTATACACAATTATTATATGAGAATATTGGACACACGATTAAATTATCACAAAGGACCCATAACAGAGGTGATAAATATTTTTACTACTGATATAATTCGTTATTTGACGTCCAGTTCATAAAGTTGACCATCAATTTTATGGAGTTATTACGGGAATTGATTGTTCTGTTCCGAATCACGGTGAAAAGGAAGCTTTTTTGATGAAATGATTAATTATTTTTATTTATTTAATTTATTTAATGGTTAATTTACAGAAAATGTATAATTTTTTTATATAAAGGATAATGTTACCGTGGGAGATATTTTATATAATTTTGAAACCCAACTTATTAAACATAATTAGATCATAATTTACAATAAACAGCCGGGCCAATTTTTTTTTCGGATTTCGCTTTTCTTAAAGCAACAAAAGGGTGTCCAATGGAGTCAAAACTACGTGTACAAAAAATATTTTAATTGAAAGTTGTCTTTTGTCTCTGGAGTGGTTTTGAAATTTCAGAAAAAAAAATATCCATTTTTTAGTTAGTATTAATCATTATGTAAGTAAAGATAATAACTTAATTTTCATAGTTAAATTGCCTTGATTTAGTCTTTGATTATAAATATGACCTAAATTAGCCTCTTTTAAGGCGGAATAGTTTTGGTTATATGGCAGGGAAACCAAACTCTGCTCGGGCACCATAAATCATACTCTAGCCATTTAACTGAATGCTAGCGTTTGGGCGTATCATTTATTTATTTTGAAATCCGAAATTATCAAAAGGTTGTGATTGATGCTTTTTATGATATAAAAAACAATGTGTTGCCAATTTATGCAGAAGTTATAAAGTTTAATTTAAAAGTAAAGTAACAAGACCTTGCTTAATGAGCAAGATATATTCAGAATTTTCTAAAACAAGTTACATTGCATCAAACAAAATAAATGACGTAAAAAATAACATATTTTCCTTCTGGGTACTTTATATTTATTTTGCATTTAAGTTTGAACATCTCAATTTGTTTTGGCAAAAACTTTAAGATAAGGTAATCAGTCTTACGCTTTTGATGCCAGTCCGAGAACAAAGAAATATTGCAGTTTGATAAAACCGTTCAAATCAATATTTCAGGTCAACTCGGCCAGAAATCTCTCAGGGCCTTATAGATGGCGAACGCGCCAACTCGCTTACCCTTTTAAGGATATTTACCTAAAAGTAGCCATCGAGTATTAAATTCTAAGTCCAGGATTCTGGTACTATTGCACACAGAGGACTGTATTCTTTATCCGCCTGGACACGGAAAATGAGCATATAAAACTGGTTATATAAAATATAAGAGTTGAAAAATTCGTCATTTTTACATACATTTTTTAATTATGATTATATTTAGGATGTGGGTACGCATTTTTCCCTCATGTTTCAAATTATCGCTGGAATGCTGCGGTTTTTGTGCCAATATAGTAGCTTAGGCGTCGTTTGATGCGAATAATTGAACGATAATATTAATAGTCATATCCCAAAATGAACAAGATGCCAATGAAACAAAAGGCATCCCTTGATGCACGTTAGCATTGTATCTACCACGAATTAACCGAAAAGATGTGGTTAACACGTTTTCGGTTACCAGGGCCCCGATTACAATGGGAAGTTAACATTTATCTTCAATTTTATCTACAAAGTAAAATTATGTTTTCTGTATGAAAAGCAGAATGCAGACATTTTCTTCTTTTCAACATGTTGAATAATAGGTAATCAATGAAAATACATAAAATATTCATGCAAATATGCTCATTTTCGTACATAAATATCGTTTTTTCTTTATGGGCAGTCGAATATATAATATGTTAAAACAGTGCTTTCTTATCTTAATTTTATTTAAACATATAAATTATAATAATTACATTTTACTTAGGCTTTACTTAAATGCTTAAAGTAGACGCTCTCTTAACTGGCCTTGACAAGACCGACCCGGAGCCGGATAGCAAAAAAGCCGGTTAAAGAGAAGGTAGTGAAAAACACATATAAAAAAACACTTTCGCAAGGAAGAAAAAAATTATTTTTATTCAAAACAGTAGGAAAATATAATTTTTATTCTGTATTAGAAACTCACGTATTTAAAATTAACACTTCACAAACTGTAAAAAATACGTACAGGAAAAAGCTACCCATTACTCCAAAAGAGGTATTCCTAAAAGAGGCCGGTTAAGAGAGCGTCTACTGTAGTTGTTTATTTTTAACTTTTTAACACTACTTCATGAACACTACTAACTTATTTCTCTGCTCAATGAATATTAAAAAAAAAATAAAAATTGGTTTCTAGAATGCTATTCGTCAATGCGTTTTGTAGCTGCAAGACATTTACTAAACGTAAGTGTCATAAACTATCCAAATATTTAAAACTTAAAATTCATTTATTTGCGTTTATGCGTTTTGTAGATGCAGGGTGTGTTGTAAAGCAGCTTTATTTGTAATTTAAATGGGGGCCATGTTTCATAGACATGTTGTAATCTAGCGCCTATCTGTTATACTATGTTTCTTTTTTTTTTTAGTGAAAACCAGTAATTTTAATCACAACCGTCAATGTACTGCAAGGCGTATTGGAATATTTATTGTAAAGCGCTCTTGAGTTGATTTTCAGAAAAATGGCCGTAAATAAATCATCCAGAATAATAATTTCGTGTTAGGTATTAAATTTGAAGTATTAAAAAGTTTTGCTTGGCATTTTAATACCACATTAAAAACAAATGGGTTTTTTTAACGATTACAAAGTCAGTAAAACACTAAAATTTTCATAGATTTAGAAACATAGCTCAGTTAGCAAAGCGAGTCAATTAAAAACTTGTGAAACGGCCACAAACACCAAACAGGATGTTTCGTAATTCATAATGGTGACGTAAAGTTGTTATGGCTCATACAAATCCGTAGGGATTACATACATAAAAGGGTAATGTAAAAATATAAAGCCGGTGGTTTTATGGCGTTTTTTACACCTTCATAGTTCAAATTGTCTTTCTTCAATATCACTGCTTCAGTATACCAAAAACAAACTTTTGTGTTTGTTTATTAACATTTTAACATTTATTTTATTAGTTGCAGAGACACAACTTTAAATGATACGACCAGTGGTGGTATTCTTAATCTTCTTTTTTCCCTTGAGAGTAGTTAATTTGAGGATATTTATTTTGTCCATGCAACTAATTTTTGCTTCATATATGGCCACACTGATATGAACACGTGATATCAAACATGATGGTTTTCATTTAAAACATTATTGCGACCTTAAGCATTATCCGAAACACTTAATTAGGTTGAATTGACCCAACCGTTTTAGTTTTATTTACGCTTTTGAAGCAGTTTTATACACCATTTGACGTTTAATCATCAGTGCGGCCATTATATGTGGCTAAGTGTCATCACATAAAAAATATAAAAATCTTCTAATTAATCACTCTCTAGGGGGTAGAGAAGATCCAAAATATCACCATACAAACGACCAATGCCTGAAAACTTTATAATGTTCTCTAAATAATCAGTGTTGAGTCTATTCGTACAAAAATGTACATATTAAATGTACATACATACACTCATGCGCATACACATACATACATTCATAAAAACATAGACAATTTATTTATGCGAAACTTCATGGTTGTCATCTATAAATATATATTTTTAAAAATTATTCCTCATTTTTTATGTTTTATTTTTGACATCCAGTAAGGTTCTCCAATCCGTGGCATGCATCAACTTTTCTGACTCCCTACGACCAATGTCATGAAAGAGCGAGGTCAACACCTTCCGTAACTTGACAACACTCCCGTCTTTCCACGATTCTGGCAAAAGGTTGTGAACCTTTTTGCCTACGTTATAGTGTTGTCTCGATGCCAGAACAGTGTTGACCCCTTCACTTAGTATCAAATCCCTATTAGAGTATCTTGTATTATGGTTGTGTTTGACGCTTGGGTAAATGTCTCTCTTTATGTGTGTAACCACTACCGTTCTCAATATATACTGTTGAATAATATTCAGTACTCTGAATTCTTTGAAGAGCAAGTCACTTGGATAACGAAATGTTTTTTTTTAAATGACTCGGATTAAAGATTTCTGTGCAATTGCTACAGGTTTAAGGGCGGTTTTTGTGCAAGCTCCCCAACCAATTAAAGCGTTAGTCAACACAGAGTTTGCCAGTGCATGGTATAGGTGTTTCAAGTCCGGGACTTTAAGCATAATATAATTTTTCATTAAATTATGCTTAAACGGTTTAAATTTATACTCAAAATAATAATAAATGAAACATAAAATTAAAACATAGATTTATTAATAAAAATTGAAGCATACATATAAATATCTTATAACCGTAAAATAAAAGTTACAAAATGTAAAATGAGAATAAAAAATAACGGGGTATTTTAAAATTTAAAACAAACGTAATATTCAGTCAAAGTAACATATTTTTGAATACATTGCAGTTGACAGACATTTCTATGCCAGCGTCAAATCTGTTAAAAATATCTAGGGCCCAATACTCTTAAACGGCTCTGAAAAAAGGCAATTCTGCTTTAAAGTACACTAAATTTAACGCTTGTAACACATCTTATTTTAATTTATTGTTAGGTTCTATTTTTTATTAAAGACCAGAAGTTTGTGAAGACCAAACCAATGAATGAAATCAGAAATAAATATTTAATGGCTCCTGTGCAAAATCAGCAAGTTGTGACTTGTATCTTTACCTTAATAGCGCATAATTTATGTACTGTCAAAATCAACTATTAATATCTTATATTTTTCAATATGCAATTATAAATTGTGTTGTTGAAATAATGTAATCAGTTTTTTTTAAATATTTTTAACTTAATATTATTGAACGTCTGTCTTGATTGGAAGTTTATTATAGAGCCTCTGTTTAATTTATATAACTTCAATGATAACTAGATTAAAATCTAATCTGGCAGAGTTTAGATAGAGAAGTTTAATTAATTTCTCGCTTTCGTGGAATAAATTGAACTTATTCTTGTAAACTTTTAGATGAAGTTTATCCGTATTTGTTTCTGCGAAGATAGGAACTAGATTGACAAATATTTAATGAGAAGAGTTTGGAGAGATTGCATTTTAAAATTTAGTTGAATCTGCTGAAATTATTTTTTTTTCCATAAGGTTTTAACCACATTTACATATTACTGAAATACACCGTAACCTTTAACATCACAACAGTATACTCTTTTATAATATTCTTTACAATATTTTGTGACCTCGTTATGGGGCAGCCACCGCCCCGGTTTTAAATGGCCACTAATTGCATTTAATTACTACGCAGTGGTTGTTGATAGATCAGTTACAATATGATGATTAAAAAAAAATTCAAAAAGAAATAATTTTTAATTAAATTTCACTTGCATAATACGATACTCATTAAGCCATAAACGTCTAGGGGCTTAAGATGTATTAAATTTTGATAGAGTCACGGTTGTGTATATATCTCGGAAAATATGTACATATAAAATACCGTGTAGTTTCGCAGTTTCATTCCAACAACACTACCAACGAAGAAGTTCAGTGTTACGGGATATTTGATATAAAAAAGTATTTTTTACTATTTAAAAAAATAAAATAATTAATGGTACGGCGAAGTATTATGAAAATGTACAAAAAAATAATGAGAATGATCAATAAAATGGTGGCCTCCGTGGTGTAGTGGTCAAGACGCTTGACTTACGCACGGAAGGTTCCGGGTTCGATTCCCGGTGAGAACGTAAAAATTAAAATGTGATTTTTCTCAAGCCTGGGTGTTCTGTGATGTAATTCACCACTGCAATCGGGCCTCCTGGCCTGTTGTGGTGCAAAAAAAAAATCATTTAATGACAAATTATTTTAAACGACGTCACTAGCTCTTCGAAATTCACCAATGATAGATCGAGTAAGTAAGTAAGTCGATAAGTTTCTAGTTTACCGGAAAACAATTCACCGATCAGCAGAACTCACCAACAAGAATTGTTACGTCACACGCGGAGTAATTTCAAAATTACACAACTTTAAGCAACTATAGTGCTGATAATACGATATATAAAATATTTTTTTTTTAATGGTTTAGTTTTATAGTCCATCCACAATGTTTTTTTTTTATCCACTAAATTTCCCCATTGTTCTTCTACCTAGCGCCCATGATTGATCTCTTAGGCCCCACAAGCCCTGGACAATGTGGCCACTGGCGTTAGCATCAGTACCATAGCAGATATAGAAAGGATGAGTGACGAGTGCTAGCGTCATGAAACGGGACCTCTCCAGCTAATGCAATGAAAAAATAACGTCTGTCAACAATTTCCCAAGATATCACTTATAAGAGATCTCTCCCAGGTGATTGTCAACGTCAGCGAGACCTGACATAACACGTGAAGAAAATAAGGGTTTTAACTTTTTTTTAATCAGTGTTAAGAGTTATATTAAAAAAACCATACCGATACCCGAGTGATTCGCTCTTCAAAGAATTTCAAGTGCTGGATATTCGTCAACAGTATATATTGAGGTCAGTAGCGGTCACACGTCTCAACAGGGAAAATACGTAAGGGTTTGTCATGTTCATAATAATAGACACTCCAATAAGGATCTGATTCTACAGAGAGGAGTCAATACTTTTTCGGCTCAAAGGCAGCAATATTAAATAGGCCCGAGGGTAAATAACCTTATCCCAGTTTCGTGGAAATGTGGTGGGATTGCCAGGCTGAGGAAGGTGTTGACTGCATTCTTAATCCATATTGGTCGGAGGGAGTCAGAGAATTTGTTGTCCGATGTAGAAGGACGTAAGCTGGTTGCTTGTTTTACTAGTAATGACTTGGGACTTAGGATATAGAGATTTTGGTATTATTTATGTTTTTTCTGGATATTCATTGTTTACCTTTAAGACTGAAAAAGATAGAGACACACATTATGATAAAACTGTAAATACTTTTAAATATCATTATAAAATACATAATTTACTGCCTTAGAACGGGGAAGCTATCCCTAGTTAGGTAGTTTAGATGAACCAACAGCAAAAATAAAAAATATGTATGCTTACTTTTACTACTGAATTAATTTGTTGTGTAAATAATTCCTTGTATATTGCTGTAATAAATATGTAAAATAATAAATAAAAAATAATAATAAATAAATAAACTGATTTCAATAATTTTTTACATGTCAATTCGATAACTATTTTTACGTGTTTCACTTCGTGAAATTATTTGTAATTTTACTTCGGTATTATTAGCAGCAATATGTGTTAAATATTAACGTATTACGAAACGTTTACTTTTCACTTTGTAAGAATAAATCGCCATTGCTTCTCTTTAAATTGTGTACACATTACGTATTCTTTTTTTCTTCAGAAACCCATCAAATATAAAAGATGTGTTCTTGAAACTGCGCTGAAATGGCTTATATTTTTATCAGATGCTCTTTAAAAGCCCTAAAACTGAAATAATGTATGTCTTTGAGGGGAATTTAATACCTATTTTGATGGTGATTTTCGGAAAAATTACCCTGCAAAGCTATTAAACTAGGGTAAATATTAAAATGCGTATTTTTACAAGCTTTTTTCGTGTATTAACAATATTGGTAAGTGGTTTAAAAATATATGAAGGTCCCGTGCTTTTTTGATGGAACAAGTGTCGAAAATCCTCTTGTTTGAATTTGTTAAATTTTATTCCTACGGTATTTTGTGGATGCAAACTTTTGAAAAAAAAATATAAAACACCTTTGAGACGATGTTATTTTAAAACAGCTGTTTTCAGTTTTTCATAATTTACTTGTAATAAAAATAACCATGGTCAATTTATGATGCGCCATTTTCATAAAACCTCTTAAGAGTGCTTAATTTTTTTCTTAACATCATAATAAAAATACATGCTCTTAGATATATTCCAGCTTCTTCGTCATTTTATCCAGAATACATAATATTGGGTGATCAAAAATAAAAACCGGCCGTATTATAAAATAGCCAATCGAAGATAAGTTATATTTTCAGTTGGCATTTAGAAATAATTTGGCTATTCTCGATATATCGGAAATGATTTGAGATATTTTAGAACAAATGTTAAGGTAACGCATGTAATAATATTTTATACTTAAAAAGAAAACACGTTTTTATCGTTTTAAATAATTAATAGGGTTTAGTAGGTCAGTTGAATCGGGTTGTGGTCCCGTGGCTAGTGTTTCGGACTCACGGCTCAGAGGTCCGTGGTTTGAATACCTCTCTAACCCAACTTGATTCCCATTTTCCAATAGTGCTTCATTTACAACTCGTTGAAAACGGCAATCAAAATAAAATATTTGGGTAAATCATAAGAACGCAAATATTTCTTTTAAGAAAAAAAAAAGTTAATAAACAATAAATCTTATTCAATTAATAAATATTTTTTTGTAGATATAACACGCACCGTTGGGTCTTCGGGTAATTTTTTTTCAGTAATACTCATTGGGTGTATTTGTTAAACTTCGCATTCACCCGGAAATGAATACCAGTGATTATCTGTCAGTGCAGAAATTTAATCAAATATTTCCGGTGTGCGGCCTCCGTGGTGTTGTGATTAAGACGCTTTACTTCCACACTAAAAGAACGGTAAAAACACAAAAAACGAAAGTTTCTCAAGCCTGGGTGTACTGTGATGTAATTAACTACTTTGATTAGGCCACCTGGTTTGTAGCGGTGCTGATACGAGCGAATATAAAATCGTTGAGAAACACGGAATTAGGAAATAAACACTTAACAATAAATACATAGGAGGTAGTAACTTAAATTAGTTCAGTTTAAGCATGCAGTCAGTTCAGACAAGCTGAGTTAGTTACAGTCAGTTCATACATTCAACTCTAGTACATAGTTAAGCAGTTTATGATATAAAACGTTTACGTAGTAACTCTCAATGTCAATTTGTTCATAAGCATTGTGATAAGCATGCATCAAAACACCGACATCGTTTTCTTCGGTCTCGTTTGTACGGATATCCCTCTTAAACCCAAAACCATGGTTAGTTTAGCACATTTTGCATAAAAAGCATTATGGTTTTGGTCAGCCGGATTAAAAGAAAAAAAAATACCATTCAATATGTGTGTGGTTATCCAGCCAAAATGCAATACAGCTAATCGTTGATTGGCCCTTTTACGGTACGGCGAGGTTTTGTAATTTGAATAATCAATTATTTAAAAAGGCTGAGATGAAAATTTGACTGAGACAGATACATTATTCTTGAAATATAATTCCTTTTAATCAAATAAATAAATAAAACCTTCCAATGCCTTTGTATTCATTACATTTCCTAAAAAAGGTTTTTTCTTCTGTTGAAATATCTGAAGATCCTGTTTCAATATTTTTTTTTTTTTTAAAGACAACTCAGTCCTTCCTAAAACTAATAAAATATGATTCCTAGTCTCTCTTATAAAAATAACGAGATCCGATTGGCGAGCACCCTCACTTTGAATTTAATCTTTTGATCTTTTAACATTACACGAGCTAGCCCGAACTAAACCGGAGATGGCCGATGTTTATTGAGCCTATTTCTCGAGGCGACTCGTCACGGCTACTGCAAACCTCGTTTTGTATGGAACAGAAAACTAAACATATTATCTGATATATTTTTTATACAGATATGAACTTGCAGAGAACACGGAAGTCTAGGCATTAACAGAGTCTACGATCTTTCAACGGCTGGGTTATGTGATCACTTTACATACTGAGGAATATCCACCATTCAGTTTATTGGTATTCAATTTTCATGAATAGCATTTTAGATTATTTATGCGTATATGTGTGCTTGGTTTTAATTTTACATTTTTATGAAAGTATTGAGCAATTTAGCAATTTCTTTTGATAAAAAGCGTTTTTTTTTTTAATGCTCGAAACCTTTATACTAATTTAAAAGATACTCAAAACAAGTTTTGCAAATGTTGATGCTGTATAGCAAAATGCCCCACGCATTTTAATTGGTTCAACGTATGTATTTATTTATTTATTTATACGTTTACATTTTTTGTATTCTTTTTTTATACAGAATAATGTTCCCTTACTGGAGTGTCCCGTGCAGAGGGAAACATTTGACAAAATGTGAAACATGCCTTAAATTAGCTGTTTAACAAAGTTAATAGAATAATAACCATAAAATAAAAAAAAATCCAGTTAACCTAATAATCATTAACATAATAAACAATATAAACTAAAATAATCATAAAAAACGTGACCAATTTATATAGACCAATAGACCAAATTTCATAAACAGTACACACATTTACCTATTTGGCTTCATCCACTCATTGATCCGTGTGCAACCGACCTCCACTATCCATTTCTTAATTTTATATTGTGAGAACTTATTAATTGTCTTTATGGATAATGGAAGTAGATTGTACACTTTAACCGAGTAGTAGGCCAATCCTCTTTGACCGAAGGTTGTATTTATTTTTTTGCAGCATCAGGGTGGAGTATCTAGTAACTCCTGTATTTGTCACGGAAGGTACAGAATAATGTTAATAAGATACATAAAGCTTTATTGATTTTACATAAAAAAATTCAAATATGCCGAGGGAGCTTTTTCTGATTGTGACTCTTAAAATATTTTTTATTTAAGCTTTTTGTGCAATTATTATTTGCTTCATCAGTGTATGTATTGATAAAAGTATGAAAAAACTGAAAGGTTTAAAAATGCCAGCAAAAATATAATGTTCTACTGTCAATTATTGTCTTTCATTTGTTAATGATTTCATGCTTCTTATTAGCAACACAAAGAACTAACAATATTTTTTGTAACATTTTATAAGTGTACGATGTATTTAAGGGAAGCAGTTTGCAGATAAATGCCAATTAATTAAATGTGATGATTTCCGAAATCAATGAAAGCATGACTAAATGCGAGATCTTTGTGAATGTTATACTGAAACAGGTAGAGGAAAGTGTGTATCTGGGTAGGTGTTTACTAGATATGGAATGACTGAAAAAGATATTGAAAAGAGGGTGAGTGCCGGGAACAGAGAGAACGGTGCACTTAAATGAACTTCAAAAAGTAATTTTTTGTCGCAGAAAGTAAAATTAACAGTTCACAATGGAGTCCCGGTGTCGACCCTGATGTATGGTGGCAAATTATGGAATTGAAAACACAAGAATTAAAGTAGGTTGAATGCTATCGAAATGCGATGTCTTAAGCAAATGTGCGGTAAAACTATATATGACAGGTTCACAAATGTCGAAATCCGTTTATTATGTAAGGCTAAAGACAAAATCAATAAAGGAGTTATGATTTTGATAAAAAAAACAGTAAAATTTTTTGGTTTAGTTTGACTTTTTTATTATTTTGACCAACGGTCGCTTTTGCTTAAGTAGGCATCTTCTAAACTGGTAAATTGTTTACAACGTTTACAGTTTTTATACTATTTTTAACAACATATTTTGAAGATGAGAAGATTAAATAGGTATTTTAACAGAGGACAGAACATATGAATATTGTATTTCCAACTAGTTTGCTAAACAGTTTATTTTTGGGAGTTTTTGGACCGAAATTGGGATTTAGCATTTATGCACATATGTAAGTGATAATTTTATTTATATTTTTATCAAAATCATTAAATATGGCGTTTTATAAAGAAATATCAACAAAAAACAACAATATTATTAAAGGAGTCGTGTGTTGGTTTGGACATGTAGAGCAAAAAATGGACAGCAAAAAAACAGCTAAGAAAATGTATCATGCAAATATTAATAGACTCAGAAATCGAAGAAAACCGAGTAAGACATAGTACAACCAAATCCAAGAACATGCCAAAAAGAAATGAAAATGTTGAAAGTTGGAAAAAACGGCGTGCGTGCATGATAAGATATTTGAATTTAGAGGGGGCGGGGTCTGTATGCAAAACAAATTGATATGGCGTTTTACCCTCTCTGCCAACCCAGTGAGACAATGGCGTAATTGTTTTAATTAAACATTTAAAAAGTCAGTAGAAATGCGCAGAAAACCTTTTATTAGTGACCCTAAAACATGATAGACGACATATCTGTTCATCTACAGCAAAACTAATGAAAACTAATGAAATAATTCATATACATGGATTAAAATACAATTCAAGTTTTAACTATATTTGTTTATATAAAATACGAGGCGTATCCAGAATGTAAGTGTACGGAGGCTCTCACGACCGGATGGATTTTATTTTTTACATGTTGGCTACATTTCCTGTAGCCTGACCTTTTTCCCCCACAATGAGACCAATTCGAGGTTAGTACTTTAAAAATGTCGACGCAACAACACGTTTCGTGAAAAATGTCAATCTAATCTCCCGCCAAATGAGAAATACGCGGCGTCATCCGTTATCCGTTTGGAAGGAAAAACCTCCGGTTGAGGTGAATTTCTCCATTCCATCGTTACTGGAGATAAAACTTGGGTTGCACACTACACGCCTGAAACCAAACGGCAGTCTCAACAGTAGCGTTACACCTCAGCCTCCGTCAAAAAGTTCAAAACCACAATTTTGCCAACAAAATCATGGCATCCGTGATTTGGGACTGTCAGGGCATAATTTTAATTGAATTTATGCCTCAAGGGGAGACCATTAACTCTGCAAGATACGAAACCCTAAAAAAATTGCGGAGGTTGATTCAGAACAAGAGGACAGGCATGCTGACAAAGCCTGCCTGCTGCACGCCTGCCTGCTGCACGACAATGCCAGACCACACACGGCCAACGCTACAAAGGAACTGCTCGTCTCGTTGAAATGGGATGTCCTGAACCATCTCGCGCATTCCTCTAAATTAGCACCTTCAGATTACTATTTTTTACCTTCCTGAAGCTGCACATGGGTGGAAAAAGGTTTTCAACCGACAAGGAGGTAGAGAAAGAAGTGGGGAAGTGGACTAAGTGGTTGACGGGAAACTATTTCAAGGAAGGTATCAAAAAGTTGATACCCCGCTTCACCACCTGCATTGAGAGGAATGGCGACTATGTCGAAAAATAGCTTACATGTGTACTACGGTAACCAAGTAATTTTTTTGTTTAAAAAAAAAATGTAAGTTACAAAAATTCAATACACTTACTTTCTGGATATGCCTCGTAACACACTTCATGTCAGTTAACGTGCGCAAATTATGATTCTGATTTTCATAAACTACACATTTTTTGGAGATGGAAAGTGAATCCGCTGTTTAAATTACAATCCATTAAATGATTAAAGTGTGAATAGTTGGATAGAAATGCCATTTGGCAATAAGCCCGCCAATGTACAAATATATATTACATGTCAGAAGTATTAATAAGAAAATAAAATTAACGAGGTATCTTTTTTCTGGTTTCACTATTTGTATGTGCACGTAAAAACTAAATTAAAAATTGTCCCAAAAACAAATTTTAATGTAAGCATTTAAAAATGATGTCGCTGAATGGGGACTGTTATTTCAATATTAAAGTCCCTACTTGCCTTCAAACATACAACTGAAAAAAAATGTTTTCAGAAATTTACAATTTTGCGCAACAAACATTTAGACAGAGTCGAAAAATCGTTGAACATAATTTTTTTGGAGTTTTTTTGATCCATATAAAACGAGTTTAAAACAAGAATTGTCAATCTATAAAGTAAGGCATTCTTAATAATTAAGGGGATTTTTGTCATTTTATGGTTATAAAGATAGTTGTGGCCTTGAATTAAACCCTGTTTTTATCACTATTGTTAACTTTAGAATATCAGCGTAATAATATGAGTAAATCAATACTTATTTGTACATTTTTGTAGACATTTCATACTACGGTGACATAAAACACAGTTACAAACCTTCATTTCAATATATCACAAAACATTTGTTTTATTACGCTTACGCTTGTTTTTTATATGCCTGTATGTTGTCTCGTCGTCCAGACGAATTTAAAACAATGTATGTTATGTTCATATTATGTGAAATAAAACTAGAATCGTAGATTAATGTTTTTTAGTCTATGACTTATCAAACATGTTTACATGGGTTGCAAAATGACAATGGTTTGTATGTACCTACAAGTTTTAAAAATATAAAAATAAAAAAAAAAACTTTTTTATGGCCATCAGAGCAAGTAGTTGTTCGAAGTGTGAAAATGAATTATTTTTCTGACTGCGTCAAATAAAGGTGTTTATCGAAACCACAATTCCGCTGCGTGAATTCTCCTGAGGAACGCCAATACATTTCATTCTACTGATTTACTGCCATTGGCCGTACTACGCGGATGTTCGGTTGTTCCGTCAGCGGACTGGGCGGAACGTTTACCTTTGGCGACTGTTCCGTTCTTCGCGCGCGTTTTAGCCGGCAGCGTCGAATGGCAACTCTGCATTCCACGTATTCTAAAAGGATGAGCCGCACTCAGCGGAAATTCCGTCGACTGTATAAGGCGTATTTAGCCGACGGATAATACGCCACGGATTATGTCGTGTGGCTAGTCGTTCGGTTGCACATTTTCCACACCCGAAAATTAAATGAGTGTGTCGCTCGCGTAACGCAAAAGCACAGACTTAAATGATTAAATTCAATATTTTGGATATACGTATAATATTATAATTATCTGCTGTATGTGAATATAACAAACACGTTTGTTTAGTGACTGAATTGTGGACAAAATGGTGGAATAAATAACTTATCTAGAGATCAAAGCGAATTAAATAGTTAAATCAATTACTTGGATTGGCTAAGTTAAAAAAATTGGATGTTAACAAACGTTGTGTCGTTTTTATCCAAATTCAAAAATTATCACAAAAAAAACACATTTGTCAAAACTAAACGTCATTAAAAAAAAAGTATGCACTACAAGGTTTCGTGTTTGCTTTTACGTAAAATATGTTATTTGGCAAAATAGAATGTCAAGTAGGATAAACACATCTGATGGCTTCAAAAGAAATTTCAAGGTTATCAAAACCTGTCGTAATCATTTCGGCGAAATGATCATGTCCAATCAATTTAATCCTAGTCAGTGAAGAATTTACTTTTTTCTTTTCTCGATCCAATAAAATGTACCACATTACAGAGAGATCCTTTGAGTAGCTTTTTTCGTTCGGCAACGAGCAATTTTTCCTTGTATGTGGGCACCGTCAAAGAGACTGATGTCCTCAAATGCGGTGTGCGGTATGTAGTGGACATACGATGTGTCCATTTTAAATCAAATCTACTGTCCTACAAAATCTTGTTTTTTTTTTGCGTTAAATATATTATTTTAACAATGGGATGTCAAATAGACGACCGTGAACACTTTTGACACCTTTTTTTGTTTTCAATCGAGAGAAAAAAGGAGAATACATTATTGACTATTTTTTTTATGACCTTTTGTTCTATTCATTTCCATAAAAAAAATATATATATATTTTACCACCCAATACAATACTTAGACTTGTAATATGTTATTATTAACATGAAGGAAAATACTTTTTGAAAATGTTTTGATGAAAGTATTCTTTGTCGAATATTTCTATCAAAAACTGATTTTACAGTAGTTTTTTTGGGAGATGGTTTTTGTAGAATGGATAAATAAAACGATGAAAAAAGAGATATTTGTTTGAGTTTTGTGGAAAAGTGTTTTCTCTGCGGGACTTTTCAAAATATTTTACATAATGCGGGCAAATTTCTTATGCTGAATTCGATTCAAAAAGTTTTCAATATGAAATTAAATTCATGTCCTAAATGTGGATTTTACATATTGTGATTTTCCCATTAGGAAAGTTTGACTCGAAAACAGTTTTGAAATTCACTGAAACAAGTGAATAAATTTCTCTCCCTTCGGTAAATTAAATTCAAAATTAATCACTTGCTTCATTTTCCTCTCTGATTGGATATTACCAATCCAGTTAACACAATAAAACTCTTAAATCATTGGTGTATGTATTGTATATTGCGGATCACTAAAATATAATATTATTTTTGGATGGATTTCTATTTTCGGAACACAAAAAAGATGTTTTCGTTTTAACCTGCAGTGTGAAAATTTGAAAACAAAATTGTGATTTGTCTAAATTATCGCAGATTTTTTTTTCATAAAACAAAATACGACTTTGCTGTAAAAAAAATACGAGATATATATCAAGTCTTGTATATATAAAACATTTAAGTTTGTAAGTAAAAATTCTTGATGGAAGTTCATTCTTATTTATTATATAAATAAAAGACGAGTGATACTTTAATCCACAAATTTGATTTAAAACTCGAAATTCGGTATTATAATGCACAAATCCAATGACCAGTTTCATCGCTTTTGCGACTGTTATCTTTATTAGGAGTTCAATGTATTTATACACAACTAAGAATAGATAATTCAAAATTATATGAAAGTTAATTAAATAAAGTTATTTATATCTTAAGGATCATTATCGATTTTTATTGGGTTAGCTAATTAGTTGACATAATGCTATTTTAATGAGTTTAAGTATTTTTTTGAACAAACAAATGGAACAATTGAAGAAATATAGATGTTCAAACATAGGCAAAATGGTGAATGTTACACAGTGTGTAAAGTGACCACTTAAACCAGCCAATGACAGGTCATAAGCCCTGTAAATTCCTTGACTTCCATATTCACTTATTAAAGGTATTCTCTATCCCTGTTGTGATTTGTTAATAATTAAAATAGCATTATATCAACTCATTGATTAATCCAAAAAAAAATATGATAATGATCCATAAAATAAAAATAATTTTATTTAATTTACTTTCATATAATTTTGAATTATCTATCATTACCTTTGTTTTGTATAAATACATTGAACTCCTTAATAAAGATACCAGTCGCAAAAGCAAAAGCGGTCGGGGTCATCGGTTGTGTTGGTCGACTCTACTATTTTTTCTGTCGGTAGGTCGACGCGGCAACAAACCCTTAGTCCTCTTTTAGAAATGTGTTTAACATTAAAACGTTCTTGACCAACAAAGCGATACGCACCGGACGTGTAAAAGGGAAGCGGTTGGGTAAGAAGTAATTTACAAATTAAAAAAAAAAAATTGTCGTAAAAATGTTTCTTTTAAAAAAAAAAATGGTTTTATTTATGTTTACTATGAGAAATGTTCCTCGGTATGACCCTGAAACACTGTATATCTTATATTATGTGTCATATAATAAGCATACATCGTTTATTTGAGGCGTCAGTGTTCTATAATTTTTAATTATTTAGAATATTGAGGGGAGGTCTTTAATCCCACCATCCACCCGCAGTCGTAATTGAGTTCTGGGGGACTCTCTGTCAGCTACGCATAGAGGAAAGTTATTAAACATATTCCTGAGGAATACAAACTCTATGCAGATTAACGAGGGGAAGGAGGATGGATGGACAGAGGCCAACACGTCGTCCCCACCCCTCAGGATCCTCTCAATGCCTCTGTTTTTTTTTTTATTCAATAAATATGTATTTACACAGATAATTAACATAAAAAAACGTATTCAAATATACAAAAACACAAACATCAACACAAACATCAACAGATGAAAGAATTGAAGGAATATGGATGTTCAAATATGGGCAGAATGGTGAATGTTACACAGTGTGTAATGTGGCCACTTAAACCAGCCAATGACAGGTCATAAGCCCTGTAGATGCTTAGACTTCTATATTACCTTTTCTGAAATGTTCTTCATCTCTGTTGTAATATGTTAATGTTATCAGCTCCCCAGGGAGTTAAATCCAGTCTTTGTCTACAAAATTTTGGACAAACTCAAAATATTGTTGATACGAAAACAATTTCCTAAAAATATGGTGACACAACAAACATAATTTGCACAACAAACATAATCAAAAACACAGATATTTACAATGAGAGAACGGCTTTGATTAAAGAAGGACTCCCTTGGTGGTCAGAAGCAGAGGATCCGAATACCTCTTTACCAATTATTTAGAAAAGTTAACTAACGTAACAATTTTGGAAAAAAATATAAATTACCACAATTAGCCATAAAAAACCTTATTATCTTAAAATTTTAATGCGCCGTTGATTATACATAATCAAAACAATAAAAATACGTTTCACGTGTGAAAAATGACTTATTTAAAATTATATCCGATACAAGAGTGTGAAATTTTATTCTGAGCTTGTTTTTAAAATGAAATGGCTGTTAAATTCACGTTGTTTTGATTTATGGAACACATTTACGTTAGTACGTGAAAGGCTTTTTCATTTAATATGCAAAAAGCGTTTTGAAAACGGGTGACGTGCATACCATGGTATTATATGGCTACAGATGGAAACTGTTTGCAATGAGAATTAACATAAAATTTTGCATTTCATTTTCGTGCTTTCGTGCCCTGTATTTCAAACTTAATCTCATTGATAACCTTGGAGTAATTAAACAAAATTATTTGTCTAGCTAATGTCATGGTTAAGTGTTTTTTTTGCTTATTTACTATGCGTGAGGTTCGATTATATATATATATAGTTGGATAATTTATAAAGCGCCATTTTCGTGAAAATCACCTCAAGGGCGCTGTACAATTAATAAATATCCCAGTACGTCTTGCAGCTACAGAGCGCATGGACGGTGGGGATTCTAGTTCCTCGTTTTCAATTAAGATCAATCAAAAATTATAACAGATAGGAGCTAGACGTCTTGCAGCTACAGAGCGCATAGAAAGTTAGAAATTTAGCCCCCATTTACACATTTTAAAAATTGACAAATAAATTTAGTGTATTAATGATATTTAAAAAAAAAAATATGAATAATAAAAACGAGTAAGATTACAACACGCCTTGCAGCTACTAAGCGCATAGACGATTGGAATCCTAGACCCCGTTTACAAAATTTAGGTATTTGAAAGTTGATATATGAAAACTAGATAACCAATCATCGTGCAGCTACAAAACGCATGGACGAGAGGAATTCCAGCAAAGTTAAAACAATATCAATAAATTTATAAAAAATCGAGTATAGTAGTAAATTGGTCAAGTGTTCATGCCAAGAAGTAAGCAATAAAAAACTAAATAAATCAAACACTGTTTCAACTCCATGGTTAACAAAGGGAGATAGATGTCCGAAGAGAAGCTTTTGTAGACAGTAGGTAGATATCGTCGCCATGTGGCCCGCTGGCTGGTAGATAGTTTCTGGAAACGCACGTGTGTAGTTCTATTATGCCTTTTGTTCCAATGACTGGGTGTCTATTTTGGTCCGTATTATTTTGTTTTATGAGACGCAACTTTCCTGTTCAAATTCACTTTTCTACATTAATATTACACAAACGCGTGTATGAGCGGTTTGATTTATCATTTTGTATATTATTAGAAGGCAGATATTTGAAATATTTTATATTTATCAATAAATGTCAGTTCACTTTTAGTAGCACTGTTGTTATTTATTAATTATGGGTGTAGTGTTCTAAATAGCAAAATTTAGGTACTTTCGCGTCGCTGATGCATTCTTAAACGGTTTTAAAGGATTTATATAAAATTTTATGATTTTAAGGTTACAGACACACACATACGCACTGACATACTCATTATGTACCTTGAGGTCTTGAGTGCGACGTTGTAGTTAGTATTTGAAACTGAATTAGCCGCAGAGTCGTTAATAAAAACGATACCGATGATATTATATTATATTTTAATTACCTAAAAATATAACAATATTTTTTTACCTACACCCGTTAGTTTGTTCAACTTACATTAATCTTAAATACATTACATAATGAAGCATGGAAGTCATGACATATTGAGGTGAAAATCAATTCCAATGTTTTCTCTAGGAAAAAAATGTATCAACTTATAATGTGTGCATTTTGATAAAAATATGGGGTATGTCTATTCAAGAAGACACTGTATTAAAATTTTCGGTGACTTTAAGATACCGTAATTAACAACAACATTTAAAAGAGCAGGTGCTATAGGTGGTAAATGAAATAAGCGTTTATTTTAAAACAAGAATTATTTCAAAACAGTACACAAATAAACTAAACTCAGTTACGTTTCAGCTCTTTCAATTCGAAGAAGTCAAAAAATAGAAGAGTTAAAGAAATGTGGATGTTTAAGTAAAGTAAGAATGGTAAATGTTATAAAGGGCCACTTAAAACAGCTAATGATAGATCATATGCCCTGTAAATGTCTAGACTTCCATATTCCATTCTCAAAAATGTTTTTTCTCTCTGTTGCAAACAAATTAAGATCATTTTAGCAAACTTAAAATTTTAAGGAAAGCTAGTAAAGTTATTTATTTATTTATGTAATTTAAATATCTTACCTTGAGCTGGGGCGTAAATATTAAGATACAGGCAATCCTCCGACTGGTTCACTAAAAACGGCAGGATCCTTTTCAAATACTCCAGCCTTCCTTTGGACACTCTCTTCAGCACTGCTGTTTCATTCCTTATATCGGGTAACACTTGAGGACACACAGGACTAAATCGATCCGCCACTTTAATCCCCGACCACAGGGCCCCCGAAACAGGAGGCATAAACCTCAAAGATCCTAAAGGAGGAGACGCGTAAGGTATCCCTCTAAACACTTCCACAGGATCTAAATACCGAGATTCTAAAGTAACAATCACCCCTCTCAAATCTCCATACTTAGTCCTAACGACCCTAGAGCTTAAGGTCCCTGAACTTCTTTCTGACTGACTTCCTCGCTGGTCTGATGCCGCTTCGCACTTCACAGTGAAGAACTTCGTAGCGAACGGAGGAAGAGTCAGAATCAGAAGTGCGTGGAAGATCAACATTGTGAATGGCGATGCACTGTTCAGGCATTTGAATCGTGATCTCACGTTTTTTCCCATCACTACACTTTAAGTATTACCTTGTGTGAAACATATTTTTAATGTTCACATCAAAATCTTTAACACAATTATCACATTTAAAGTGACTCATTTTTATTTATATTTAATCACGCCAAGATATGGAAGATATTCCATATTTAACCGTTTTATTTACAGTATTTTTCCAATGTTCAAAATCCATTTGCAGTTTGTGGAGTGTTGACAGGTTTAGCTGAAATCAAAGAAAAATAAAACAATATTAATCATTGCCAATGAAATCATATAACTCAGGACTTTTTGGACTCAGTTAAAGAAAAAAAAAAAAAAGCGCCTTCAATTATCCAACTTTTTTTATCAACAGTTTTTTTTATTTTTTATTTGTTAATAGTTTTTTTACCAAATAAGGACAAAATTACAAATATTTTCTACATGGACAATTAATAATAACGTTTCTACCTCCCTAATAGAGCTAAAACACGTGTTTAGAGATCCCTCTCTTGTTCGTTGTACATTCATTTTTATTATATTTAGGTTTTATTTTTGAAACCTGTTTTAACAATTTCCTTGAAATAAGATATTATATTCTAAAACATACACAATTTTTTACCGTAAGGAGTTGAGGATAGGGTGGGTTTATGTGTTTTTTTTTTATTTTTCTAAATGCATTTATTACGAACAAGAAGGCAACAGGCGGGTATCACCGACTGTTAAATGCTAGGATTCGGCCTTTGATTAATTAGAATCTCGGTCACTGTGAAATTTCACCCCTTTGAGTCTCAAAATCAATTTTTTGCTGTTAGGAACAATTGAAATATAATGATGAACCGAGTTGTGGTCACATGGCTAGTATCGCGGTTTCACGGATCAGAGGTTCGAGCTTCACACTCCGCTCTACAACAACTTGGTTCCCATTTTCTAATAGTGAGTTATTTACAACTCGTTGAAAGTGGCACCCAAAAATTTTAATATTTGAGTAAACCATAAAAAAAATATGTAATATTTTTTTTAAATGAAAAAAAAAATTCTGTCACTCAGAATAACGTCACTAAAACCACACAGTTATCAACCATTAAAAAAATCTAACAGTCGGTAGAATTCCAACCCAATCCTTCCGAGATCTACTGATTTTGAGGTCTTTTATTTTTATTACATCACAATAGCCTATGAAGCCCAATTACAGTGCTGAATTGTAGCACACGTGTAGCAAACGTGTGTTGTTATGCTATATTATGTTATATATATTACGCTTATATATAGAAAAAATGGATAAATAAATAATAAATTTGTATGAATATTATTTGAGGGTACTATTTGCAAACCCGGAAAAATTAATCTTTCTTTATTTTGAGTAAATCACAAATCACAAAAAAAATATAAAACATACCTTCAACTTTTTTTAAACTTCATTTTTGTATTATATTCAGTATTTTTTTTATACGTAAGCAATGATGACATAAGTACGATTTTGTAAAAAAAAACAGTAGTGAAATAATAAACTTGATTTTTTAATTTGTGTTTATTCAGAAAAACAACAGCAATACAAAAAAATATACACAACATTATGAAAAAAACATAAAATAAAGCCAAATCAGTTTTCCACATAAATACAATTATAAAAATCCAGTTTAGTTAGATATAATTCATAGAAGTGCATGTGTGCGAGTTTTTTTGTGTGAGGATGCGTGTGTAAAAAAGTGGAGTGTGGTTTTGGTAGGTATGTGAATATGTGTGTAATTGTATATGGGTGTGAGGGTAGGTTTAGGGACAGGGTAAGTGTGTGTTTGATATGAGTGAATAGAAATAATTTAAATTTATAATGTAAAAATATATTATTTTTTTTATAACGAAACATAATTTTTTTCAAATAATAGTTTTTTAATTTTGGTTTTAAAAGTGAGTTAACTGCAGTGAAATATGTTTATGTTATTGAAAAATAAATTATAATTACGCGTCAAACGAATCAGAGGAGAGTTCTGTGCATAGTTGGTGCGAACTGTAGGTACATGGAAAAGAGATAGATTCGTGTGACGGGTGCGGTAGCCAGGTACGTTAAGGGTCAATTCAGAAACCAGAACAGGACTATCAAGACGTCCATTAAGAATGTCATGTAGAATCCCCATATCTAATAACAAACGACGATCCTCAAGACTAAGTATATTATGTTTATGACAAGAAGTTTTATAGTTAAGGTCCGTAAATCTGGATCTCCAATTGAGATGTCTCAAAAATGTTTTCTGAATATTTTCAAGCCTTATCTTGTGTATGGAATACTGGAGAGACCACACAGAGGAGGCATATTCAAGGAGACTGCGAACGTAAGCGAAATAAATTAATTTGATACTACCAATATCATTAAAAGCTTGGCAAGTGCGGATAACAAAACCTATGTTTCTGTGTGCCCGGTTCACTATATTTTCGATGTGGTTCTCATACGTAAGTTTTTTATCTAGAATCACACCAAGATCACGAACACTTTCAACTCGTATAGCTCGATTACTTAAAAAATATTGATATGAAGGTTTGGAGCTACGTGAAAAAGAAATGAGTAAACATTTTGAGACATTTACATTTATGAAATTTTTTTCATAGTAATCTGTTAATCGGTGAAGATCGTCTTGGAGATTATGGCAGTCACTAGTATCTTTAATATTCAGATATATTTTTTTATCGTCAGCATACATCAAGAAATTTGAATTATGGATGACTGCATATATATCGTAAAGGTACTCATTAAAGAGCAAAGGACCTAAGTGTGAACCTTGAGGAACTCCCGATGTAATATCTATAAAATTGGATCGAAAACCTCCGAGTACGACAGCTTGGCTCCTGTTGCTTACGTAGGATGATATCCATCGATATACGTCACCTAGTATCACAAGGTTAAAATTTTTTCTCAGAAGGATAATATGATCCACACGATCGAATGCCTTTTCAAAATCAGTGTAGACCACATCCACCTGTTCACATTTATCCATACAACGAAGTACAAAGTTCGTAAACTCAATTAAGTTAGACGCGGTTGATTTGCCTTTGAGAAAACCGTGCTGATGTGGAGGAATTCCTTTAACAATAATGGGATAAATGCTTTTATAAACATTTTTTTTCGAATACCTAACTAAACGTATTAAGAATGGAAATGATTTTATACATTTCAACTTTACAAAACTCAGGTCGAGGTTACCATGTTTGCAACAAACCCGACAATTGAAAAGTCAAGTTCTTACAAACAAAGCCGGATTTTTACTGACGATGTTGTCATTATTGTAAAAAATTGTATTCTGAATAAGTTTTAATTAATATCCAACTTTTTTTAAATCTTGGATTTTGACAGGTTCGCAGGTAGTACCTTTATTTATCCTTCGGTCGTACATAATATATACGATTGGTTAGTATTGGTTGATTCTCGGTTGTTTTCAAACTTGATGAATTTAAGTTATGTCATTTCTCTTCATAATTTCATACTTTCTGTTTTATTAAATATAATGTCAGCATATCACTTAATAATAATAAAAAACGTTTTTAACGTTTGTATTTACTGCTCAAATTTAGTACCCCATTTTAAAATTAGTCATTATTATTTTATTATCAATCTTAAAATTAACGATAAACGTAAAAAATTACTAACACATCACAACAGAGATAAAGGACATTTAAGAGAAAGTAATATAGAAGTCTAGGCATCTACCGGGCTTATGACCTGTCAATGGCTGGTTTAAGTGGCCACTTTACACACTGTGTAACGTTTACCATTCTGCCCATATTCGAACATCTATATTCCAACAATTCTTTCATCTGTTGATGTTTGTGAAGTTTAAGAGCTGAAACCTCTATTTATGCGGGTGAGATTCATCTCTTTGAATTGTTTCACCTACATACTAGGTAAAGCCTAAAAATCTTTTTTTTTTTTAATTTCTGTACTTCTTCATGGACCAGGTGGATTTATCAACAATATTTTGAGTTTAAGTTAGAGAAAAAATAAGATTTTCAGGCGTTGCCTAGTATGTAGGTGAAATAATTCAATTAGATGAATCTCACCCGCATAAATAAAGACTTCAGCTCTTTAACTTCACAAACATCAACAGGTGAAATAATTGAAGGAATATAGATGTTTAAATATGAGCAGAATAGTGAATGTTACACATTGTGTAAAGTGGCCATTCAAACCAGCCATTGACTGGTCATAATCCCTGTAGATGCCTAGACTTCTATATTACCTTCTCTTAAATGTTTTTTTATCTCTGTTGTGATGTGTTAATATAAGCAGCTCCCCGGGAGTTCAATCCAGTCCTTGTCAACAAAAATTTGGACAAACTCGAAATATTGTTCTAAGAAATTACGTCAATTATTATGATCTCACTGGAAATTGAATCCGAAACTCTCCGTGTTATTATTGAGTTTAAAAAACGAAGGAAGAATTTTAACATTTTTGAGCAGAAATTTACCGGATATGGAACAATTTATGAAAATATATACCACGAATAACATTATTTTATATAACAAACATACCTTGTATAATTTATTTATTTAATTTTAGCATTGCAAAGTCAAATACTTATTAAGTTTAAATATGACCACAGTTCACTACATTTTCACAGAAAACTAAAGTCATAAACAAATTAACATGAAATAAATGACAAACTACCCACCGTTTATGGATTTTTGATTCCATACTAATTAAAACTCAAACGAATAACATTATATTGAATTTTAACCGTTTTTGGTGCACAAACCAAACGCGTCATATGTATTTTAAAAAAAAATAGTAGAATTAAATCCAATAAAAGTTTTAAAATTGGATACCTTACCAAATCGAAAACAATTGAAAACAAAACATATAAATTTCTCCGAAATATAGAAGTCTAGATATTTAGAGGGCTTATGACATGTAAATGGTAAAATGATGTTATTTAAAATTAAAATTAAAATTGAACCCGTCAATAAGGTCATAAGCCCTATAACTGCCTAGACTTTTATATTTCTGTTATTAATTTACTTTGTTCCCAATTCACTTAATTAAAAAAAAAAAAAAGTAATTTTCATTTGCAAGATTTCGATTTATTATTTAATATTTTTTGCTATATAATCTTGTTTAATTTTTAGGTTTTATTTTTTTTTTTTACTTTGGGTACAAGAAAAATTATGTTTAAAAAAAAAAAAAAATATTAAGCAAAATATGTTAGTATTATAAATTTTTTTAAAAGGCAGATTTTCCGTTTATGTTAATAAAATAAATAAATTTGTATTATTTTGTTGGAATGTAGATACAGAAATAATCCTTGCACCTTTGAGCAAATGTTGTGTTAAGGAGAGGAATATTGACAATGATATTATTTCTTGCCCTTGCTATATATTCATGTCTGTGAGATGGGGATGACCATGTCCTCCATGAAATGCCTAGCAGAATATATTTAGCATATATCAGACATATCACAAGTACATCAAAGGCTTTATAAATGTCTATAGATGGAATTCTCATTGGTACCTTGAGAATAACTTTCATAACTCTTAAAATGCCGCTCTTTAAAATTTATTTACAAGCGGTGATGTAACATTGTGTTACCTGAATCAAAAAATAAAATATTTTGAAGTTAAGACATCTGGAAAAAACACACGAAACATACTGTTAAATTTTTTTTTCCTTAATTTTTTTTTGTGCGATTTAGGGATCTAATAGCAAAATAAATTTGAACATGCCGGTCATATAATAAGCGTTCACTTCCGCTACTGCCAGTAACCGATCAATTGAACGAATTTCTTCTTTTATTTTTGCCTCTTTCACACAAACACCGGCTACATAACAGCGTCTCTGTTTTCCTTATTATAACTTCTTTTCTCGTGTTCTTTCCTATACTGCAAAGTAAAACCGATTTATTGTTTTATTGACATCACTTTCATTTGTATCACCATTCTTCGCATAGTAAGGATAAATTATCTTAATAATTTCAGCTCAACTCTCAATCTCATTAGAATATGATATCTCTCTCTACAAGAATTTCGGCAATAAATTTAAAACAAATAGGCATACGTTACGTTGAACGTTCCCTTTCTTGAAGGACTACATTTTTGAAATGTGCGGTCGCCTCTCTTTGAGTCCTTGCGCGACAGTTGGACTGTTCGTTCCGAGTTTTCAAATGGAAAGGAATCTACTTCTAATGCACGGATATTGTATGGATGAGTTACTACCGCGGCCGTCAGATGGCGCCAAATCAGGCAACTTAGAATTATAATCCAGTTCTAAAATGCTTTTAAAACGGAGTACGTTGGACTTATTTTTTACAACGTTACAATGCCACTAAATGTTTTTGTTACATGTTGTTTAGATGCACAAGTATTTGTCAAATTTTAAAGATTACTTTCTATACCTGTTATTTTTCTTTTTTTCTGCTGCATTGTCATGTTTTCATACTTTTAAACTACTTTTATTTACAAAAATTATATTTGTACACAAAATCAATATATTGCTGCTCTTACTATAGTGTGCAGTTAATTTTGAAGATGTTTTTTAAATTGATTTAAATTGATTTTTTTATATTTCACTTAAAGATTCTTCTTATCGTTTCTTTGAATCCCTTAAAATATGTATGTGTATTTTTATGTTTTTCCTATTGTTTAAATTTTTACATCTGAGCATGTTTTTCATTCTTTATTTTAATTCTTAATTTTTAATTACTTTTACAAAGTTTCTTTATTTTAAATATTATTTCCATTTGTAAATACTAACTACAAACTACAAACTTTAAAATATCTTTTTTTACTGAAATTTTTAATTTTTAAACAACTCCATTTATGTTTTTTTTTTCCTTCTCTTTTTGGTACTTTCAATAATATCCTTACATATAATTACTTTATAATATAGAAATTTTACTGTTCCATTAGAGTTAAGTCTAACTGTGTAAAATATATAACATCGTTACGGTACTGTATGTTTCCTAAATAAAAGAAAATCAAATAAATAATAAATAAAGGCACTTTATAATTATAATTTAAACCTAACGTTAAAAAGGTTTTAACGTTTTCAGTCCTGCGGACTTTTAATTTTAAACATCAAAAACAGCCTTTTATATTAAAAAATATATAAATGTAAAAGTTTCGGTTGCTTTTAAATGGCTAAAATATTTTGTTTTCGGTGTATCCTTTATATTCGAATGTTGATTCTGGCAAAAAGCTGGAAAATAAATTGGATTTATTATTAAGCCAAAGAAAAATCCTTATACATTTCCAAGCATTGAAATCAATGTGCTCCTAGAAAATCTTATTTACTATCTCATAGGCATGTTAATATCAGAGTTACTTCGAAGAATCCATTATAGCAGATAAAAAATACACTCAATAAAATACACAAATAAAAGCATTCTACATGTAATAAGTTGGGAAGCTACGGCTTTAACTGCCTTAATAAGTGCTTTTTCAAGATATATAGTCCAGGATCATATTTCAGTAGTTCTAAAAATTGATTTTTCCGTTTTTAGTAGTGTAAATAAATTAAACTACGAATATCTTGGAAGTTTTTTTACAGAATATATATTTTTTTTGTACAGCATAAGGATTTTTCAAAAAATATTTTCTAGTAAAAGAAAAACAATGAAGATTAAAAATAAATTGAAATAAATATAATTTTGCAGTATGTCCAAATGCTTGCAGACTGGCTGGATTTCCTCCCTAGGAAGTTGTTTAAATTTAAATTTATTTCAACAAAGAGGGAAAACATTTTTAAAAAGGGAATTTGGAAGTCTAGGCATTTACAGGGCTTATGACCTGTCATTCGCTGGTTTAAGTGACCACTTTACACACTGTGTAACATTCACCATTCTGCCCATATTTGAACATCTATATTCCTTCGATTCATTCATATGTTGAGGTTTGTAAAGTTAAAGAGCTGAAACCTTTATTTATGCGGGTAAGATTCATATAATTGAATTATTTCACCCACACACTAGGCAACGCCTGAATTTTTTTATTTTCATCAATTTTTATACTATTTTTATGGATACTTCTTCATGGATACTTCTCTGTTGTAAAATTTTAACAATATTTTGAGTTTGTTCAAATTTGAAATAATTCAATTAGATGAATCTCACCCGCATAAATAAAGGTTTGAGCTCTTTAACTTCACAAACATCAACAGATGAAAGAATTAAAGGAATAAAGATGTTCAAATATAGGCAGAATGGTGAATGTTACACAGTGTGTAAAGTGGCCACTTAAACCAGCCATTGACAGGTCATAAGCCCTGTAGATGCCTAGACTTCTAAATTACCTTCCCTTAAATGTTTTTCATCTCTGTTGTAATATGTTAGTAAAATTTTAATGTTAACAGCACCCCAGGGAGTTGAATCCAGTCCTTGTCTACAAAAATTTGGACAAACTCAAAATATTGTATTTTTTTTGTTAATTTTTGTTTTTAATTGTTATATACAATTGTATTCTGCTAAAATATGTCCATGTACTTGTAATTTTCTCAAACTGAACGATTTGAGTAGGTATTAATAAATTGACTGAAGGCAATATGCCCGCTATTATATGTTTATTAATTGTATATGCATATAGAGTTAAAACAAATAAAAATAAATAAGGCTGTCTAATGATTGGATATTTACTCAGTGAAAATCAAATACCCCATATGCAACGTCTGCATAAAACCTATTATTTTCTACGGATGCGAATCGTGGCACCTCAGTAGGGCCCAAAACCGCAAAATACTGAGTTTTGAGAATAGGTGTCTCAGAAGAATCTTGGGTGTGCGGTGGCTTAACTTTGTGAGTAATGAAGAAAAAGAGAATGGACGCAACAAACTCCGGTGACAATTGTCATCAAGCGGAGGCGATAGGGATAGCTCGGCCATATACTGCAAATGCTTCCTGAGAGCCTTAAACACGCTTGCCTACTTTACAAGGCATCAGGTTCTCGACGTCCAGGACGTCCACTGCTGACTGTTTGAATGAGGACGCGAGCCTGACTAGGGCGGACGCACATAAGCTGGCAGCCGATAGAGATGAATGGAGGCTCTTTGTGGACACCATATGCTACAACTAGGGAGCGCACATGAAATAATGATGATTATTTTAATTTAAATGAATAACTTAGATATATAAACATCTCGAATGAGGTGTAACTCTGTGAATAGTAAATGAATACCTTATTTAAAGATAAATAAATTGATTGGAAGAAATTGTCATTTAGCTTTGACCACGCTATCGCACAAATGAGGGTGCTACTTGCAAACCTGGCAAAATCCAAAATCTAAAAAAAGTTAGATATTATTTGAAACTTATTCAGAATAATTTTTTTTACAGTAATCATAACATTTTCATTTAAATATGTGGCTTTATTTGTAAGAACTTGACTTTTAAATTATCGGGTTTGTTGCAAACATGGCAACCTCTACTTGAGTATTGTAAAGATAGAATGAATAAATTTAAATGTTTTATTTCATTAATGTTTTTTGACATAATTGTGCTTATGTTATCACTGCTTACGGATAAACTATTTACTGATTATAATAAAAAATTGAAGTTTGAAAAAAAGTTGAATTTAAGTATTATATTTTTTTTTTGTAATTTGCTTAAAATCAAGAAAGATGAATTTTGCCGGGTTCTCAAATAGTACCCTCAAATATGGATATGCAAAAGTTGATTAAACGAATAAAGTCGTTTAAAAGCATTTATTTGTAACCCTTTTGTAACTCTTTGCCAACTGTAGAAGACTAAATAAATAATTTGTGTCTAAATGAAACGATTTGATTTTTTTGAGCTTCGAAATGAGTTATGAAGCGTGCATTTAACTTTGATTAAAACTTAAAGCTATTATTTGAGCTGAGTCCGAAAGCTCGAAATTTTAATTAAAGTTTTTAGAATTTAGTCTGACGTAATTAACCCCTGAAATTCCCCTTTAAATGATTACATTTAGCATTTGGATTTTTTACATTCATTATCCTTAATTGAATTTTTAGCCGCAAAAGACCGTTTTCCTTTATTATATTTTATATCTTAAAGAATATTTAGTGAAACAGAATATTCTTGTCAAAGAAAAAAAAAATTGAATGACAAAATAATCGCAAAGTATGTATTGCGTATCCATACTTCAATATATTAAATACATAGATTTTTAAATAGTCCAATGAAACAATCGTTATAAATATAAAAAAATACCCAAAATAACAAAAGAAAATAATGTGATTAAAATCATTTTTAGGATGAAAAGTCCAGAAAACAAGATTTTCATTGGCCCAAATCGTATTTTGACTAACCTTCTGTATTTTTTTTTGTAGTATGGTGAATTTCTTTTAAATTTGCCGTAGTTTGATATGATCATGTGCTGCTGCGGTGATTGGTGTGTGGTTCAATGATTGTGTTGTACATTATTTTACATGAACCCATATCAACAAGTCTTCTGGTTCTTTCACAAAAAAATATAATTGAAAATGTTTAGTTCTCTGCAACAATTATTGTTATAGCTTTTAAGTGTTTGATTATTGTTTAGAAATGTTAATTTTATTTTATTTTGTTTTTATTATATTTCATTGGAAAGCCAACAGACATTTATTTATACATTTATAAGATACAATTATACCATAAATACGTATCATAAAGTCCAATTACAGGCTAAAACATAATATTGTAATTGTTAATGTTGTCACATAAAAATTATACATAACAAAAAATAAATCATACGAAACTTATAGGATTACTAGAAATGTAAATGTAAATGTAATACATATAATAAACAAAGGAAAATAAAACAACTTTGTTTTTAACCACTAATTTTTGTTTTTCACCGACTGGTTTCAAAGCAAACTAGCTTCTATGTCAAGGTTTACGTAACTTATGAATTGATTCCTTTTTTTATTTTTATCATGTTTACTAAATACTAAACGTGGACCCAATTAATCAAGTCATTTTTTCCTTTATTTGGTTATTAATTTTTGTTTTCTTATTATGAATCGCTTTTTTAATTTCTAAGATTTCTAAGTTGTCTCATTTTAACATTTTATTTTCAACATGAAGTACTTTTAATCCAGTGTCTTTATCAGATGATTTGCGAATTCAAGAAAAATTATTATTATTTAAGCATCTAAAGTGTTCTTTTACTCTAATATTAAAGTTTTTTTTAGTTTTTCCAATGAAGATTGAATCGCAATCATTACAATTTAATTGGTATATTCCTATATCTATTTTTGAATATCGGTCACACAGTTGCACATTATAATATATAATACAAATATAGTTGACCAGACAGTGTACATATATAATGTGCCTACATATAG
This sequence comes from Micrasema longulum, assembly GCF_059751315.1. NCBI lineage: Eukaryota > Metazoa > Arthropoda > Insecta > Trichoptera > Brachycentridae > Micrasema > Micrasema longulum. The sequence goes on from NW_028279360.1 coordinate 183,796, forward strand.
AACTGCACATAACCTGCACAATATAGGCTGCGGATTCAAGGCGCAACATCATAATAATTAGTTTATATTTTTTAATAATTTGATATAAGTTAATATTAGGCCAATCATTATTATGTTTGTACTATTTTAAGACAAAATATGTTAATTTGTATTCTCCATCACACATGTGACACTTGTTATTAAACATAAAGAAAGCAATATTTCTTTGTGCTTTAATGTAAACCGTTTTTTCAATAAACCAAAATCGGCACCCGGTGTTGCATAGAGTACTCCATTGGAAAAGTAAATGCAGTTTATTTGGATCAAGTGTTAAACTGGAAGTATCCCATTCATGATTACTGCTCGTGTCCCATTCAAGGAAATGCGTGATTTTGAGAAAAACACAAATTAATGTGGTAACATTTTAATAACTTTATTAAAAATGTTTTTTTATATCCTTACATAGTGAACTTCAAATATTGTATAAATGAAAATAATATTCAATATTGAAATCAAAACCAATTCGTTTTTTACCCAAACAATTTGAAATACGCTTGCTTCACTTACGACAAGGAACTGCGGTTTATAGGTTAATCCGTTTTTAATCATGGTGTTGATGTAGCACATTATTTGAGACAGTTGTTTTGGCTGGAAGACGATTGTCCCATTCGTGGACACTTTCCATTATGGGAGTTGATAAATCATGAAATTCTTGAAAATTAAGTAAGTACCTAGTACATTTTACTACAAAATGTTCCAAAAATGTATTAAAAGCAAATTATATTACTATCTTTGTACCCTTATGACTATCTTAAATTTATATTTTTTTGTTCATATTATTAATTGAAGCACAAAACGCTTTTCAGTTAAAAGTCAATAAAATTGCTAAAGCCTTTTCAAATGTTCATTTTTCAAGTAAGAAACGCTCAACTTAAGGTCATTTACTATACATTTTGATAACTTTTTACTAGTACTTCACGAAATAAAATTAATATAACTCGAACATATTTTTAAGTGGGAGATTTTTTTTTTTACGAAATGCATACTTTGACTATAGACGTTCGTTAGTCTATAATACGTTTTCTTTGTGGAACTTGGAACTTTTTAGGAGACGTTTGTTTATCTTTACGCATCGCTTTGTTCCTTTTGCATTGATAGGACTTCTGGGTATTTGGCTTCAGTAACAGGTGTGCTTTCTTTTGACGTGTTCACACAGATGTCACATCCTAAACTGAGATCTCCCCTTTTAACGAAAAGAAATTGTCAGTGAAAAGCTTATTCGCTTGTTTGGTATGATGCTAAAAATAGGTAGCAAAAAACTTTGTTCTAATTTAAATATGTTTAAACATGGACATAATAAAATGGTAAATATTACAATGTTTGCATAAAAAGTTATCATTAAAACCAGCCAAAGACATTTCAAAAGCTAAATAAATGCTTACGAGTAATTTCAAATAAATATTTTTTTTATAAAACAAATAAAACAACTTTGTTTTTAACCACAAACTTTTTATTAATTTAATATATATTTGAATATGATGAAAATTTAATTGATGAACAATTAAATCAAAAACAAAAGTGCGAACTTAAAAATAAATATTTTTATTCTACTCCCACATTAAGTAAAGTAAACCTACCCAAACAATGGAGGCAGATTCTTTTTATAAATGTCATTTTTTCAAAACAATTATCTTATTCCCTACCATCAAACATTAAACCTGCTTTCTACACAACTAATAATAAGCACAGGAACATTGTTAAAAAATCACAAAGACAAAGTCCATAAATATAATAAATCTGTGATATAGGCTTAGGCTCAACTTCTGAGGTGCGCGACCTGGGTATTGTTTTTGATCAAAAATTTTCCTTTATTAGGCACATAAATAAAATTACTAGTAAAGCTCTTAAAACGTTAGGTTTCATGTTACGTGTGACTAAGGAAGCAAAAACAAAGGCACTTAAAGGTTGATGTATACTTCATTAGTGAGAAGCCAGTTAGAGTATAACTCTACAATATGGACTCCTTACTACAACTGTCACCAAAATTCTCTTGAAAGAGTCCAAAAAAAATTCTTACGGTATGTAAATTTTTAACTTAGAATCAGTCATGAATTTTTAAATTACGATTTTTTACTAAAAACACTGAATTTGTTAAAACTTAACGATTGAAGAAAAATTATAGACCTTTTAAATTTATTCAAAGTTGTAAATTCAATATGGGATTGCCCTGAACTGTTTATCTCTCATCAACTTCAGGGTGCCTGGAAGAATGACTAGACATGTGATACCGTTTTGTAGCAACAATTCACGGACAGTGTATACTTGTTATGCTGTATTAAATAGACTTCATGAACTCGGCAATAGTTATTCCCACGTATCTGAGATATTTAGTGTAGGGTATTGTTCCTATAGAACAAACCTTTTAAACTTTTTCAAAGATGGTGAATGGTAATTATATTTATTTATTCATGCATTTAATAAACAATTTTTTGTTCACTATGCCTAGCTGTGTGAAAAAGTTCTTATGATTTTCTTGTTGTTTTACTGTAGAATGTTTTATTATTTAAACTTTCTACTGAATATGCTGTATAATTTTTAGGTTATTTTTTTTAAAATAAATCTGGTATAATTTTTGGTGTGATTTTTTTTACATTTTTTTTTTATAAATCTTGTTTTTAATATTCATGTTTTGGAAAAAAAAAATCCGAATTCGCAAATCATCTGAAAGAAAAAAATCATAACTTAAGACACTGGATTAAAAGAACTTCATATTGAAAATAACATATCAAACTTAGACAACTTAGAAATCTTAGAAATTAAAAAAGGGATTCATAATAAGAAAAAAAAATTCAACAATTAAAAAAACAATATTTTTTTTAGTCCTCTCCTGTCTACTTTTGAAAATATTGAAATTAAATTACCATCCTTGTAAGAAAAAAAAGACTAGAGTTATTGGGTCTACGTGTAGTATTTAGTAAACATAAAAAAAAATATATTAATTAATTCATTAGTTACGTAAATCTTGACGAAAAAGATTATTTGCTTTAAAACCGGTCGGTGGAAAAAAAAATTGTAGTTAAAAACAAAGTTGTTTTATTTACTATTCAAATATTTTTTTTTATTAATTCGCCTATACATAATATGAACAACATTTGAAAGATAATAATTACCAACGAGGTCAAAAATAGTCTTCATACAGGGGTTAAAAATTGTTTAATAAGTTACCTGAAGAAATAACATAAATAGAAATAACTAAAATATTTCAAATTTAATTTTTAAAAAAACGGTCTTTAAATGTTATATAATTAAATGTAAGTTTTAGTTTTGAGGAGGATAAGCTAGATATATAGGTATTTAAACATTTTTTCATCTCTGTCTCGCAAACGTTTTTTCGATGCAGTGCAAAAAAGACAACTGCACGTCTAATTAATTTTTGCAAACTGAAATCGACAAAATTGACGTTTTTCTTTCCGTTTTTCTGCACCTTAAAAATGAACTTATTTTGATATTTTTTTAGAAAAAGGCTCAAAATGAAATTTTCCGTCTTAGTTTATTTTTCGTTTTCAAAATTGTTTATCACATCTGTATTTTGGCGGATAAACTGAGAGCCCTAAGCAAGACATACATATACTTTAAACAAGATGAAAAGAGACAGTGCCTATCAGGCAATCATTTCCTAACCTCAGATAACCACTCAGTGACTCAGAGGAGTTATTTCACTCAGTTTGTCAATAGTTAAAGATTAGTATCAAAATTACCATAGTAAAAAACGCAAAACAATACATTTTATTATTCAAGTTTTAAGTTTTTTCAATATTTCACTTTGATTTGACATTTCCATTAATAGCCGAAGAGAAGCATAAATTAAAATTTTACAGCCTTTTCTAAAAAGAGTCCGAGAGAAGAATGAGAGTCGTTAAAAGTGCAATCAGTTAGAGTGCTGTCTAGACGTTGCGTTGTTTAGAATCTTTACTTCAGCCTTCTTCTGTTTGTTACATATATCTCTCTTTTTTTTTAAAAAATATATATATTTATATAAATAGGTATGTATGTAATGAAACATAGAAATTTAGATAATTATGCGGCGAAGGGAGGTTTGATAAATTTGATTTTAGTTTGATTTTAGTATTGTTTTTCTGTTAACTCCTTAGCAAATATCTCCCCAAATACTGTGCAAAAAAATTACTGCAAGTTTGAATGATCATGCTTAACTAAAATTGACCAAATCGAGGTCTCATATTCCCAATTTAAGCATCCAAAAACTGAATCGATTTAGGTTTTTTTAGTGAAAGAGTCTAAAGGCAAAATGTTCTGTACCGGCACGTTTTTCTTTTTTCCCTAAATAGTTTTTTAAAATTCATTTAGGATAATTTATATACCGCCATTTTTGTAAAAATCAACTTAGAGCGCTGTAAAATAAGTATTCTAAGACGCCTTGGAGCGACAGAGCGCATAGGCGTTTGGGATTCCCTATTCCCCGTTTCCAGTAAAGTTAAATAATAATAAAGGAGCTAGACAACACGTCTTGCAGCTACATAGCTCACAGACGTTAAGAAATCTAGCTCAAATTTACACTGTACAAAAAAATTAGTAAAAAGTGTTTTTGATCAATAGAGAAATGTTTACAAAAATAATCTAGATAACGTTTTCAGCAGCCACATAGCGCATGGGTAGTTATTTTATTTGTATATATACCTCTAAAGAAAACAGATAAAGCAAGGTGGTTTAAAGGGTTTTTGTGTGATTCTAGTTCATATAAAAGACAAATCATAGAAAAATACACACCAATGGTAGATATCTATAGTTGGTTAAAAAATCATTACTCTTGTGCCATAATCTAAAGATAAAATACGAGAATACGTTTGTATTCAGAAAAGTCGATGCGCTCATCCACTTTTGTTTGTGAAAATAATATAAATGTAGTTGAATGTATGTATAAGGTGTTTGAAAGCGATGAAGTATGACAAAATTTGATATAATTTTGAATGAAGATATTTTTGTTTAAGTATGTGGACTAGGAACGGAAATACTAAGAAATATATTGAAGGGAGGGAGTAAAGAGGAATTAAGTATTTTAGTGAATTGAGTTGAGTGTCGGGAACCGTGTGAATAGTTCAAAAAAAATGTTTTTTTTCGTTTGCAATAGTGATAGCAATTTTTCTTATTTTACCTTAAGGTGCATGTGATGTGTTATGATAATTTTTTTATTGTGTTGCAGTGTCAAGATTTTGATAGTTGGGTCACTTTGCTTCGTAAGCTCGATCGAGCTAATTAGATAGTTTCAAAAAAGCACAAAAAAGAATAATATTGAAGAAAGAGTGCCATTAAATTAAAAGAAACTAGAAACCTCAGACAAAACTTCCTCTTTCATACCGATAACCAAAGAACTAACTATGGTTTTCATTCCCCTATGCCCAGAATTCTAAGGCCTGCCAACAAACATACCAGTCTTGATTTCATTGATAACAAGTTGTCTTTTTTCAAACGATCACTTAATCCAATTCAATTATAAACACCTCTCTCCCGATTCCACTCCCACCGAGTCTACTATAAACCATTGTGTCTTTCTACTTCTCTTTATAATAATTTTCAATATTTACAAATGTCCTTAAAAACACCCATTGGGCGTATATATAAATAAATAAATAATTATCCTTATGGACAGTAGAAGTAGGTTGTACATTTTTATGGAGAAGTAGACCAACCCTCTTTGACCTTTTGAAGTTGTGTTAATTTTCGATTGCTTTTGCAGCATCAGATTGGAATGTCTAGTATCTCATGTAGTTCTGTTGGTGTCATTGGGAGGTATTGAATAATTTTTGTGTGCATACATAAGTTAAACTTTTGCATAAATTTGTTTTATAGCCTTAACAGAAAGTCTTTTCCTAAATGTCGAGGGAGCTTGTTGTGATATGGAGTAGGATAATTTTTATTAAAGATTTTTATGCAATGATTAGTATTTTGAGTAATGTGTCATTTACATATCCCCATCCAATTATACCATATTCCTAAACTGCATAATACATTTTTAGAAGTTCTTTTGAGCTGATTATATTTCGTATTGTTTTAAAAGAGTAAACCTGTTATTTTTAATGTATTCTTAATACGTTCGATTTGATCATTCCATTTTTTTATTTTATTATTTACTCTATTGAAAAGAAATGCGCAGGTTATAACTCAAGCTCTATTGAGCGGGGTTTACATCCACAGCTGTTCGGCGGCGGGGAGTGCCTGTCGCTCGATGCCACTTTTACTCCCACAAAGTCTACTATATATTATCATTGTATCTTTCTACTTTTCTTTTTTAAAAAAATCTATGTATTAACATGTCCTTGAAAACGCCCATTGGGCGTATATGTTAAAAAATAAATAAATAAAAGTAAAAATTTAACAAACGTAAACAAAAGAATGAAAATAAATAAATACAATTACAAACTTGTTTACTATCAATTTTTCGTGAATCTGATATTTTTTTTTCTTCCTATAAATTTTATTTTCCTGAAATATGTTTCCGTTACAGGTACTTACAAAAATAAATAAATAAAAATAAAAAAGTTTATACCAATATAAATAGCAATAACGCCTATTGCTTAGGACTTTTTATGACCAAAGACAAAACGGTTTTCTGAAAATACGTTTACGAACTGTCGTTTTTAAATTGACTTCAACCAGTGTTTTTAATATTTTTTATAAGCAGCGCTTTGTCAATGATAAACTCGATCCCAATAATTGAAGATATTTTTTAAGTTTTATTCAATTAATTATTTGCGTATTTTTTGGGAGCTTAAATAATCAAAGGGTGTATGAAATGTGTGTTTGCCTTTATAATTACTTTGGTAAAAAACGTTGGATTTTGCAAGTTACCCGCGTAACAAAATTAAACCCTTTTGTTTAAGTTGTTGGGTGCTGCGTAATGTATATATTAATTTTTAACAACGTGAAAATTAATAGCGGCTTGTTAATGGGGTCGGTATGCCGTGGCGGATAAAGCGTAATGGCATCAAAAAGAAAAACTTTCAACGACACAACACTTAAATTTCAAACGTTAACGACCGAAAGGGTAACTCAAAATGGCGACTTCGGTGACAAAATGGCGGCCAGGGTGACATATTGTTAAAAGTTTTGGCGCCGTAAACGAGATTTCGCAAAACTGCGTGTCATCACGTGTATTACTAACTAAAGTTTCAAAAATAATAATATTTGTACGGCCAATGTTTTGTTAAAACAAATTTGTGAAGAAGAAAGTATTTAAACTCTTAAACGGTTCTTAAGAAAACATCTTGTAATAATTTTATTGTTTCGTAAAACTCAAGTACACATTTTCAAGCTTCGAAAAGTACACATCATACAAAATATTAGAGTGACTTTTTATATGTGAACATTTTATGGCATATTAAATTATGTCAAGAATTATTCGTTTTATGAAATAACGTTTTTTTATGGAATATAGAAGTCAAAACATTCATAGGACTTTTGCCTATCATAAGCCGGTTCAAGTGATATTTTTCATATTTGAGCTTTTATTTTTCTTTTTTTTATTTCAAAAATATTAACTTAACAGTCTTAAAACTAAAGTTCTGCTGGATTGTAAGCTCATCGAGTTCTTATTTTTATTTTATTATTTTATTTCATTTTATTCAGAAAACATACAGTCATACATAATAAGTATTAAAAAGAATATTTTATTAACATAAAAAGACCAATAAAGTTTTCATAAATTATGCAAAAGATATAAACATTAAGTGCGACAAAAAATTAATAAGAATTTCAAGTGAAAAAAGAATGATTGTTGACATTTGCGTTTTCCATGGAGATAATAAATTAAAATAAATGAAAATACCGAATGTACACTCCGAGCCATTATATACATTGATTAAATTATTTCTTACTGAACTGCTGCTAGTTTGCCTGCTTTTACCTTTGAATAAGACTTTTCGTTGATAAGTAGGTTCTTAGGTACTTGTTTATGGTTGAATTCCAAAACGTAAAATAAATATTTTTTCAAATATAGCATTCTTTTTGCAAACTTCAAACTCCGGTCGTCTCACCAATAGAGGACTGTACTTATGTAGGAATATAATTTTTAAAGGTGTATTAAATTAAATATAATTTATTAGATATTTAAAGAAAGAACCTAATTGAGATTTTTAAAAAATGCTGTTTTTAGGCGCAGTGGTGCAGTTGGTAAGACAGCTAACTCTGAAACTAGCGTCGCGGGTTCAATTCCCGCTAGTTGTAAGAAAAAAAAAAGAAAAAGATTTTTCTCAATTAGTCTGGGCGTTGTGGTGTAGTTTTCATTATTTCCTTTCTTATCCAATTTTCCACCTGCTGACAAGCCTTTAAAAAAGAGATATAGCGGGTAGTTCCTTTAAAAAAAAACATAAAAAAGCATTTTTTTATACACAAAAAAACAACATCTTTCCGTTTTTTTGTAATTGCATTCCATTCAATGAAAAAAAAGTGTGATAAAAATTAATTATATTAAGCTTAAACAACACATGTTTTGAGTCATGATTAGATTGGAAAAAAACAAACAAACGAACTTTGATAAATAAGATAAAGACATAATCTTTATAAGGTTAGTTCAGCTCACCCAACACATGTTTTTATTTATTCATGAAATAACATAAACGTAAATAATTCACTAAGATTATCGGTAATTAGGAACGAAGCAATCACAAAACTTAATTGGTCGTTTTGATATTAACTCTTAAAAGACTGTGCTGAATAATCCCTTTGCAGCCGGTGTGGTAACACAATGTGACCACAAGCATAAGTCGAGATATTTTGAAATGTAAGCTAAAATACCAAATTATTTACAATGGTATGTGTTAAAAATGATATTTATTCAAAGATGTTACATAAAAAATATAAAATTAAAGCATATTTATGCAAAATAAAGTTAGAAATTGTGTTCATTCCTTTTAAAATCCCGCCAGCAAGCGCTACCGCACGCGTCTGGTTGTTGACTGAATTCCGAATTACATTTACGACTGAATTTAACGGAAATAGATCAACCGGGAGACTAGAAAGTATGCTTTGCTAATACAACTCTTATTTAATGCAAAAAAGAATATCAAATTTTTATTGCAAATAAATACTAGATTTTATTAGAATAAATAAAAACGCTGTTAAAACATATTCTTAGAATAATATTGAAATAATACCTAAAAAAATAGCAAAAAAAAACTTGTAATAAATATAATAATAGTACGTAATACGTAATATAATTATCATAATTACACATACAAAAAAATGACAACGTAAACACGTGTTTTAAAACTAGTTACGAACAAATTTTTTGAACACTTTAAATTAAATAACTTTGGTTCTATTTAACGGTTAAAAAAGCTTTGAACATACTTTACAACAGTTTGTTATAACTTCAAAAAATATACGTAGAGTTGAAAAATCTTTTTAATGTCATTACAAATCGCTTCTTCAATAAACGCTTATATAAATTATAAAAGCCTGTCCAAGAATTGAGTCAAAACTCTTAAGCATTATAATTACTTAATTAATTTTTTGGGCACCTCAAAACACACAATTGTTTTCCTTTAACGTCGATAAATATTGCAGATTTAGTTTCGACGAGTTTCAGAAAATGCACTATGTTTATTTGGGCATTTTTACACCATCCTGTTTTTCTTGTTACATCTTCTGAACTTTCGTGTGTTGGCAATTCAACATCATGGAAATTGATGGTTTGGTGCAAGAAGAGAAAGAACATGAATAGTACGTTTCTAAAAACATTTCGGTAGCGTTCGTTTGCTTTCGGTGGAATTTCACACACTATGTTTACGTGTATTTACGTTAAAAACTACAAATTGTAAAGCTAACGACCGCGGAAAGAATATTCTTAAACTTCTATCGTTGATTCTCTAATCAGTGTTTTTTTTATCCATAATACAGTTACTTTATTTATATTTAAATCAAGATTAAAATGTCACTATCTAAATATTTAAATTGTTCCTTTATCCTTCTTCTTTCCTTCCCACCCCCTCTCCGCTCTTCATGGTAAAGTAAATATTTTTACACTAAATGTTTATTTTGTTAATCTTTCTTTTTAATTTTTGTATAAAATTGTAAGATTCAATATGTCCATGTATTTATAATTTTCTCAAACTGAACGGTTTAAGTAGGTAGAAAGAAATTGCCTTAAGGTAATATGCCCGCCCTTACATGTATATATATAGATATATATATAAATATATTTATACATATATATATACATATATATATATATATATATATATATATATATATATAAAGTGTCAAATAAATAAAAATAAAGGAGTTTAAACAAGCAATATCCATCAGCTCCATCAAAACTCTAAGCAGCCACCTTCAAGTTTTTCTCATACAAGAATATTATCTTGTTAATTTGTCTCCAATATCCACAACTACTTTTGTAGGGTTGTAGTGAAGTATAATTTCTGGATTTTTCGCTCCCCTCTAAAACGGTTTCTCTTTATTCATTATCATTATCTGATTCTAAAATTTGGTCCCCCCTCAAACTCCTTTGGAAGGCTCATTTTCACTTTCTGTATCTGTATTTTCACACTCAATATTGTCTTCCACGTCTAATACATCTTCTCTATTTTCCATCTCCATGTTACTTTCATCACTTGCATATTAAATGTTCTCAATTTCTTTGTTATTAAAATTTCGAGACATCGCTCATCCGGGGCAAAAACGACACAACTAACTTTTTTTTTAAAACCGTGATAAGTATGTCACAAGTCTTATAAATACGTGTTTTATCCGGTGCAAAAACGGCAGAATGATAGTTTGACTACAAACTACCAGGGAGCATTTGTGCCAATGAAAAATTTGAACAATTTTGTAAGTACTAGTGACAACAACGCCTGATTTGTAAGTTGCGCGCGGGGACCTGCCGAAAGCGCTTGTGTCTGTGCCTGTGTAGACATAAAGGTGATTGTGACAAACTATTTGTAATTTTTTTTGTGTAACAACGACCCTACTGTGATTTTTCAGGACCACAAAACTGATGGAGGACCATCAGCACCACAAAATATTGACGGAGATTGGATGAGTAATGTCTGTAATTATGACGAAGATTTCTCGCTAACTGATAGTGGTGATGAATTTAAGCCTGCAGAAAAGGAAAAAAGAAGCCTTATATCAACATCAAGCTCATCATCGTCATCATCAACCTGAAGCTCATCATCGAGTAGCTCGAGTACTGATGTATCAATCATACGCGATGAGCCAAATAATGATTAAAGGAACCCTAACTAAAATAATCAACCAATAATGTCAAATAGTATTGAGATTTTTTTTTTAAATAATGAGATAATAGTCTTTCGATAAGTGAATTTAAATAATAAATATATATTATCAGTTGATCTTATTTTCACCCACAGGTAATAACTTGCCATAATTGTCTAAAAATATATTATCCCAGTACAACAACGACGTAAATATAAGTATTAATATTTTTATTGGTATATTTTAAGATCATTTGAAGTAATTTTTGAAAACTTTTTGCAATCCGTTAACAAATTAACAGTCCAAACTAACGTAATATTCAAAAAAATTGTGAAAATATATTTAAAAAAGTAATTTATGACTATAACAATCTTTAATAAAATAAAATCATATTCACTGCAGTTATGTCGTTATTGCACCGGATAAGCGACATGATAAATTATGTAATGTTGTAATAACTTATATTTACATATAAGGTTTTAATCAAAAATCCTTGGGCACACTTCCACTTATTTGTTTGACCAATTAGCGCTTTCATCCTCTAATGGACATCTTCAGACTGGCGAATATTATACAATGTAAGGATGATTTACAGAAATCAAAATATTATCTTAAGTGTGGAAATGAGTGAAAGTGTACCAATTATTTTTGATTAATAACTTATATGTAAATGTATGTAAATATTACATCATTACAATGAAATTCCATGAAGAATTGTCAAAAAGTAATTTAAATCAGATAAATTGTGAATAAATTGTAGAAACATTTCGGGAACACGGTGTGTTAAATACAGCGTCAGCTTAGTATACTACAAAAAACTTCACGCGACTAATGTGTTCTCTGTCCCACAAGTGGTATAATTCTGTATCGTACTCTTTCGGTATTGTTTTCTCGGTCACTCAAGCTCCGCCCCTAACTAATAGTGTCCTTGTCGGTCTTCTGATATGCTATATTCTCGTGCTCTTTCTTATAAAATTTAATAAACCACTTATAATACTGGCATCTCTTTCGTTTGTTTGAATTTATTTTACAAAATGAAGAAAATGTTTTTTTATAGAAAAAGCCCGTGCATTTTTTATAAAAATGTTTCCTTATTTTGGTGTAAAAAAGTCCATATAAAGAATACAAAAAATATGAGTTGGTTATTTAAAAAAATAAGAGAGTTATTAAATGTTTTTTACCCGAGGTAGACATCCGTTACCGCATAGCCACACATGAGTTAAAAAAAAAAGTAAAGTTGCCATTTGTATCGGAATAAAAACAACTCAACCGGATTTTGGTCACTATGTGTTTGTCTGCGTTGCGTCCTTCACACTAAATTAGAACACTAAAAGCGTCGTTTCCGTAATAAAGAGACCGATGTAACGGTTTTGTCCTTTTCCGACCCGCATGTTGCGTTTTATTTTTAAATACAGAAAGACAGATAATATTAGTTGAAGTCATTTTATGATCTTTATTCATTTTAAACGTTTTTTGAGTTAAATCGTTTTTGTCTTAAAGGTGTGATATGGAAAATAACTCTCTTTAACAAACCGTTCGCTTTTCCACGCCAACATTTTTTAAATTAATGTATCCTGTTACATCTATAAAGTTCTTCATTATAAATTAATCTTTCCCATGTAAATCCAGTTAAATTAAATCTCATGTAACAATAGAGATAGATTTACAAACTTTCACTTTGCTGATGAAATTGTTATTTTTGCAAACACGGCGGAAGAAATAATATCAATATTGACACACCTCCAAAACCAATGCAATAATTCATTAATTGACTGTCCAGATTTGCTGGAGTTGGTGTGTTTCCGTGTACCTGGTCGACATACCCGCCACAGATCTCCTTTTTGTTCTGCAAGTTCTAGAACCAACTATCACATGCAGTCGCCTATCCCTAGGCTCCATAGATATGGCAATCAGTATGAGGACAAGGCTGATATATTTGGTTCTGGACTCGATAGTTATAAAACGAGTCTGATTTCTTTTTTTCTCTCGCAATATTATCCTTAAACTTTTCTTTATATTTAAAAATGTTTTTCCTTTTTTTTTTTCATATTTATGTTTTTATTTCGTCAATATTTTTGGCTGCTTATGTGTATTTACCTAATTGTTACTATTGTTATAGTTATGCAATTTTATAATTTTTTGTTAAGTTTTTAAATAGGTATTTTTTTTCTTTTTCATATGTATGTTCAATATTTGTTAAAGGCAATTTATGCCGTTTATGTAAAAAAAAAAAATTAATAAAGAGGGAATGAAATTGAACAAAGAAAAAACAGCAGATATGTCCACAACAAGTTAAGTAAAGTCTATAAATATGGTCAGGATATTGTCAGAGTTAAATTATATGTAAACTTAAGTCACACCGTTAGACAAGAAAGGGATAATTTGGAAGGTGAACTAGAACAATCAAGAGGGCTAGGATAGGCCGCATTCAGCTTATTATCAAATATTCTGAAATCTAGAAGCATCCAAATATACCCGAAGAAAAAAAGTGTTCGACACATATGTACTCCCTGTGCTCACTTATGGGTTTAGAGCATCACTCATTAGAAAAGAATCATATTTAAGTTTTGCAGGGTTTGAACTGTCAGTAGGGAGGCAGTGAGTCACATCTTGCTGGAGGATGTGATTCTATAAAATGCTGCGAACGCCCAGTTGCATTCCACCGGCAACAATACTGACTAGTCCAGCTAGCTGGGCAATGAAATCACACTCATAACGGTGTGATTACAATAGATAACGAGAAGATGAATGGCGAGTTTTTGGCGCCTCAAAACCAAAACCAACCAGCTAAGGAATGGGAAACCACTCTGGTCATTTTTTTTAGGATACAATATGGTGGGTACATCAATAAACAGTTGTCCTGGCTGCTAAATATAAAAGTAGCGTAGGACAGATACATATGCTTTCGTTGTAGTGATTGCCAACGTCAGGGGGACCCGGCAAGGCACTAGAAGAAGAAGACTCAAATTATTAAGGTGACAAAAAGAGTGACGGAAAGAAGAATATTAAACATAGCTCCCTGGGATAGCTAGACGAATCAGGGGATCAGGGAAAGGCATCAAAATGACAGATGTGAGAAAAATAATTGGGAGAAAAGAAGAACTGGAATTTTGCGGATTATGTTGCTCAGATGCCGGATGGCAGATGGATAAAAACAGTCATGGACTGGAGGCCACAAACGGCGCACAAGTGTAGGGAATTACCCTGACCCGATGGATCACGATATCAATAAAGTTGCAGGTCGAAAATGGCAATAGGTGGCAGCTGACGGGAATTTCAAAGGTCCAAACGGGAGGCATGTGTTCAACACTGGACTCAAAAAAGAGGGAGAATACAAGTTATTGAGTTTTAACATAATACTAAATAACTGAAGTTAACCAATTATTAAATCATGATAATATTCCAACAGATCTTGTTTCAGCACACCCTTTAAAGAAGCGAAGTAATTATTTTTATTTGTTTGTTTAATGCGATTATACTGTAATTTAAGAACTCTCACAGAATGTAAATTTAAAACAATGTTTTTTTTCTCCACTTTCCAAAAAAGGTTTTCCTATTTTTTACTAAATCAGATGTTTATTTGTATTAATAATTAGTTTAACGGAAAAGGAGAGACTGAAAATCGGATAATTTTTAAGATTAAAAATTTAAAAACAACCCCGAGGAGCTGGCTGGAGGCCCTATAGGAGATGATATTAACGTAATTAAGGTACTTAATTATTTTTTGTTTTCTTTTAGCGTATCTTTTTACTCTGCCATTATTTACGGGGCATTTTATATAGAAATGCTAAAAACGTTGATAATTTCCTAAATAAGGACGTTTTAATGGGCTTTGTATTTTGTTCTCTGCCTGAAATCACAACTCCTTTAGATACAAATACATTAATTTCATTGTTCTTGAGATTACTTGTGATAATTTAAACGCTTTCTTTCGTTTTATTGCCTGAAACAGTAATAAATAAACTTGTTTTCTAGTAATGTTTACATGTAGACATTTATTTGTTATTATTTAAAGTAATTTTGTTTAACATACCGCACTATTAAAGGAATTCAAACAATCCAATAGAAACATTTAAATAAATTAATTGATAGCATTTTTTGATAGAAGTTTAGGAAAACAATAAAACATAATCAATCGCAAGTTTGATTTGTTTTTAAAACCTTCTTACTAGAATGTAAAAGTTTGATTTGATGCTATTAAAAATAATGATTTATTTATATTTTGTGATTTGCGAATTCAGAGATCTATTTATAAAAAGACCGAAATAAATTCAAGTGTTCCTGGACTCGCACCTGAAGCGTAAGACTGGTCATCTCAGTTTCATGAAATAGATGATCGAGCTTTGCTGCATTTGGTTTACCAATGCAGTGCTCTATGCGCCTCTACGTGTGGAAAATGGAGATAATGATTATAAATACAAATTTTATTTTCATTCTTATTATTTTTTATTTTTACGGTATGTTACGTATAAAGACATCGTAACAAATAATTGTAAAATAAAAATAAAAAAAGACTGCATCAAAATGCTGTCTTATATAATTTTTCATCTTTACTTTTAATATGCTCAGCAAACAAAATAAAAACCCAGCTTTATAAACCCCCTCCTTCTCCACTCATCCGTATCCACCTGATGATGGGTTACTCTGAATACCCGAAACAATTTTTTTTAATAACACTAAACTTATGAGTGGCGAAAAATACAAAATAATCTCATTATTCACATATTTAAAATGTAATTCTACAAAGTAAATGAAAAAATAACAAATATTATGCAAAACAAATATTTCATAAAAATAAACCCATCCCACTGATACTAATTTTTGATGAACAAAACAAAATATTGCATTCCGTTAATGTATTGTTTGCATTGTATGACTAACAAAACGCCGAACAAAAACTGCACTAAATTTGCATTTCCACGCTCCAAAAGGTTTGCTTGGAAAATAAATCATCAATGATTGTAATTTTTTCGAATGAATATGATTTTAAAAATACTCCACCGCGCCAGGGATATTTGTAAAAGTCAATCTTATATTTACTTAATTTTTTACGCAATTTCTAAATTATATTGTTATGGTTTTTCTTACGATCAATTTAGTGCTTTATTTTTCCAAACCAAGTTGTAAGATTTCCATTGAAAATAAAAGTGAAAATGGCATTTCCCAATAAAAAATTATAAAAGCGTTATCTATGAATAATTTGTTTCATATTTTCGTTTAAAATCACCTTGAAGGTCTTGTTGCCTCTTTCCAGTTCTACACATTGCAAAAACAATTTTCTTTTAGCTGTAATGAACGGTAAATTTATATTTTATGATAAAAAATTATTTGTTTACGAAAGGCTCGTATTTTTTAAATTTAATTAACATTTACTGCTTTCAATGCTATTATTTTGATTGCAACAGAGAAAAAAAAATATTTTTGAGGAGGAAATATGGAAGTCTAGGCATTTACAGGGCTTATGATTTGTCACTGGCTGGTTTAAGTGGCCACTTGTTAAAAGAAAGAAATCCTTTATCTATAGGGAAATCCAGTCCTGAACTCTTCTTAATAGTTAATTATTATTAACTAATTATACGCTCTTTTGAAATGCTAAACACTATCTCGGTATGATCAAAAAGGGGTGCTTCTGAACAAAACCTACTAAAAAAAATATTTTTTTTTAGGAAAAACAACAAACGTTGTATTCAAAATAATTCAATGTAAAAAATAGTGCATGCATTCAGTTAGATGTTTTTCACAGACATAATGATTCAACATGTAAAACAAATACGTTAAATGAGAAAAGATCAGAAAAAAGTTAAGGATGTGTAAAAAAGGTTAAGGAGTAGAGAGATTAATTTTTATTATAAAGTTCACCAAATCAAAATTTATGAATGATAATAACGTTGACATAAAAAAAGGTTCATAAATTAAATACACAGTGAACATGTTTCATTTTAGAGTGTTTCAAGTAGTTTTTTTGGAGTCACAAAATTAAGTTTAAAATATCTAAATAGAGACAAAACAAGTTAAATTAAGAACAGCTACAAAAGATAAGTAAGGTTGAAAAATATATTTTATTGGACAATGAATTACAAAAAAAAATGAATCTGTCATGTTGACTTAAGGGGACGTTTGATTGAAATACGCTCTAGAAGATGAGGACGTTCGATTATTTAGGCAAAAAAGAATAGGTCGTCATCGTAATCATCATTGTCATCGTAATCTCCCTTTCCGCAACCAAAGGTGCGTAGGGCATTGCATTGGTAAATTAACTGTATTTGTTTGATCATCTGTTACATGAATACAAAATAATTAATCGAAAGCTTTACATGCCAGCCCAAGAAAAATACAATATTGAAGTTCAAAAACCGCAATTCAATATTTCACGTCCACTCTGCAAAGAATATAATCCACGACCTCAAGTATGGTAGGCAAACGTATAAACCACTACACAACGAGGCGGACTTATCTCCACTCGATTTTTATTCAGAATGTTCACCTGAGAGCAACCTTTGAAAGTCTTTGAAAACCAGAGTCAAAAAGACTCGTACGGGGTTCTGGTTCTATTTTACACCCAAAACTAAATTTTTCATCGACCTGGATACAGAAAAAAAAACGTGGTCTATTCTTACTACGCAAAACTTGAAGAATGCACGTTGCCAAAAAATACGAACTTTCGTGTAAGCGATCGCAAACACAACCGTTCGTTTGGATGCTATCCTCTCTTGTTGTCGTGTCGAGATCTCGTTACGAGTTAGTTCATCGTAAAACGTCAACAGACGAAATAATTCAATGTAAATTGAGTTAGACGTAATTTTCTGCGAGGAATGTCATGACGTGTCAATAAATAGGGAGAACGAAATCAAAACGAACTAAGTCCATTCTACTTTACATATTTGAATTATTTTGCTTTGCAATATTTGCATTTCCATTAAAAGTTCAAACTTCCACACAAAAACGTCACAACAACGAAAAAACACAAACATCATTTAAAGTTAAACTTATCCTTTCCTAAAATATTTTCCATCTCTTTTGCAATAATATTTCAATCCAAATCTCCCCAGGGGATTGTATATAGTCCTCCATTTAGTCCTTATTTTAATAAAAAAGGAAATAAAAAACATAAAAATAATATTATTAAAGGGCAACAAAATATATCATAGAAAAAAGAATTCATATCTTTAGTTTGAATTCAGGATAGTGCGTTTTTTTTAAAAGAAAGAAAATTTTAAAAGTTTGAGTTCAATGAAATATTATCCGTAAAAAAGGAATTAAACATTTTTGGGCCTTTAAAATATGCATGTCTCGGTGCTAGCCTCGAGTTGCGATGTGGTATTTTTAACACAAGATTCCTTCTTTGACCTAATCTATTTAATTACTTGTAAATCAATTTTGGTTC
This sequence comes from Micrasema longulum, assembly GCF_059751315.1. Lineage (NCBI taxonomy): Eukaryota > Metazoa > Arthropoda > Insecta > Trichoptera > Brachycentridae > Micrasema > Micrasema longulum. The sequence goes on from NW_028279360.1 coordinate 202,391, forward strand.
TCAAATATATATTTTAAACACTGAAAACAATATATTTGTCGTATTTCTAAATTATTTGTTATTTCTTGATATCTATCGTATTATTCCAGTAGCCTTTATTTACATTAAAAATAAAATGTACAACCACTTTTTGTTTTTTTTTGTGATAACGTAATAGTTTTTTTTTTGTATTTGTGACTTATGAATACCTATTGTAAAATGCAAAGAAAAATATAGTAAATAAAAAAAAAAAATTTATAATTTTACGTATAAATTCACTTAAAACAAGTAACTTAAAAAATTAAAATAAATATTATGGCTGCATGAAATCAGAGCTCGTCATAATATTCTAAGATTGGTGAAGAAAAGTTATGCTTTACAGGAAATTAAATCCAGAAAGATGCAAAACTTTTTCTTTGTTCGGAGAAAAAATGTCAAACATTATATTTGAAAAACTTTATCATCAGTGTAATAAAAAAATATTGTTTAACCATGCCACGAAAATTAGTTTGAGTTTTACTATATTTTTTTATTTAATTGAAACGTGTTTATATAAAAATATGTGGACGTTATTGTATACAGTAATTTGTTTATTTTATAAGAAGTTGATAAGTACCTGCCCCGCTTTACTAGAAAATCTGTGTTGAGTCGGGGTGCTTACTTACAATGCATTCATAAACATACATATATACATACACACACACACACACACACATATACATATCAGACGCGTGCGGTGACTTTTATCAGTAAGGATGCTGACAAAAAACCATCATGTTCCTTATTTTTGTAGGTTTATTCAGAATTATTTAAAATGTAGTTGTCCATTAGAGTAATATTAATTTATCGTTGACCATCAAAAAATTGACGGAGCACAGGCGCGTCTAGAGGTGAAGCTGTAAATTTTCGTATTTTCTTCTTCTTTTTCCACTTCTAAGTGGATCATGTGGACATCACCAGACGCCTCCGGGAGACCTTATCGTTAGCCAACACTCTCGCCTCCTCCAACGTCAATTCCGCGTCCCTTAATTCCGCTGAACAAAACTGAAAGATCGGCATCGATTGTCTTCCAGGACGGTCCTTGTAGGTTGGTGTGAAAAGGAGATAAACAATATACATTAAAACACCTAAAACAAGGCCCGAGACAATCGTTCTTAAATTTGGGCCAAGTGTCAATAATGCGCTAATTCAAACTTTATGATAAACGTTATAAGAGTCGTTTTTTCTTTGCATTGTAAAAGTTGGATGCTTCTTATCTCTCAGAGTCTCGAAAAAGGAATCTAAAACCTTACAAACCTAAAGCGCATGCCCCAAAATTTGAACAATTGCTATGGGAACTAGACACAAATCGACAAGCAGCATCCCGCGTATACAACAAATATTATCAAGAACAACATACCTAGATATTCAGTACATACGTACATTGATATAGGAAATACGCATATGTAGCTAGGTATGTATACTGAAGGCATTGTTTGAATCGCGTGCACCCGAACGTTCTCAGTAAGAATTTTAGGAATACATATTTGAAGGTTTTATTTCGTATTTATAATGTTTTTTTTGTAAAATTCATAATTTTTTTTAATTTTCAAGGGATGCGCCACATCCACAGTACCTATGGATGGAACGCGCCTGACATATATATATTTACACACATATATAAACATATTATAATCTTTACATAAATATTATTACCTATAATTTTGATTTATTTTTCATTATACATATATATCCATACAAACATTTTGGGCATTTGCAAATTATTCCACATTTTGATAATAATCCATTCGCATTCAAACAAGCCAATTATTTAAACCAGATATAAATTTTGAAAACGATTTAGACTCCTGTGTTTTATTGGTTGTGTCACTATAAACTATGTTTGTAATTGACTAATCCATGTATAATGTTAATAAATTAATACATTTATTTACTAGGCACGTTACCATAGCAGCATTGTTAAATGAATCAAAATAAGATCTTATACAATAATTTATTATTACAACAGAGATAAAGAACATTTTTGAGAAGGGGATATTAAAATTTAGGCTCTGTCACCGGCTGGCTTAGTGGGAACTAACTTTACACACTCTGAAATATTTTCTCGCGTTGCCCAGTATATAGGTGAAATAATTTAATTAACATATTACAACACAGATGAGTAACATTTAAGAGAAGGTAAAATAGAAGTCTAGGCATCTACAGGGCTTATGATCTGTCAATGGCTGGTTTAAGTGGCCACTTTACACACTGAGTAACATTCACCATTCTGCCCATATTTAAACATCTATATTTCTTCAATTCTTTTATCTGTTGATGTTTGTGAAGTTAAAGAGCTGAAACCTTTATTTATGCAGGTGAGATTCATCTAATTGAATTATTTCACCTACATACTAGGCAACGCCTGAAAATGTTATTTATTTCAATTTCTATACTTCTTCATGGACCAGGTAATTTATCAACAATATTTTGAGTTTGTCCAAATTTTTGTTGACAAGAACTGGATTTAACTCCCTGGGGAGCTGTTATATGTTAATATGTTAATATTACAACAGAGATGAATAACATTTTCATACATCTTGTCATACACGCCCGTCGGTTCTGCCTGCTTTTGATATGGCCAAACTTAAGATCTTGATTTATCTAATCATGCCACGTCTTTCTTGGTCGTTTTCGTCCCACTTTACTATTCATTCTCGCCATATATACCTGTTTTACAATTTTTCGTCATCTATTTGTTCTACATGACCAAACGATCTCAGAGACCCTTTCATAATTTTATCAATTATATCTGACTTAGATTTGTATTCTCGCCTGATTTTATCATTTGTAACCCTGTCTTACATTGATTTCCCACAAATTCGTCTAAAAGATCGCATTTTGACCGCGTTCACTCGGCTCTCATCCTTTCTCTGCTCTTCCTCTGCGTTTGACGATGACATCGACCAGAGATAAAATTAGTGCCCTTCTACAATATCATATTATATCACTGCGGGAGCAAGTCGAATTGTGCCCATATCAAATAGAACTTAATATTCTGTTTATATTGTATTTTATAACATTATGTACCTAGCTGCTTTAAACCATTAACTACATTCCTTTAGTTTATTAAAAAAAAAATATATATATATATATTAATTTTTTTTAAACCAACTAAAATTCTCAACACAGTTCTATATTTTATTTCTTTATATTGTATTTTTAAAAAGAAAATTCTTGTTTATACACCCATCTTTTTATTTTTTTACCAACTGTTCTTCTTCTTAACTTCGTCTTAACAACTTTTTAACACTGTTCCTATTTATTATTTCTTTATATTGTATTTTTTTAAATTTATTTTGTTTATATATACTCATCTCCTTTTTTTATACCAACTTTATTTCCTAAGCACTGTCCTATCTTATATTGCTTTATATTGTATTTTTAAATTCTTATGTTGTTTATATACTCATGTTTTATATTACTTCCATGTATGTAAAAGCCTTCTGGGCGAAAAAAACTAATAAAATAAAATAAAATTCCATGTTTCGAATTTGATCAAAATATTTGTAAGAAGGCACGACTCGAGTCAGGTCTTTTTTCTTTGATGCTGTTTTACAAGTATCGACTTATGCCCAAATGTAGAATCGCTTTTTTATCGTTATGGTGAGGATTTTTTTTACTTTTCTTTATTTTACTTGTGTGTCTGTAAATGGACTATTGAATGATATTAATAACTCAATTTGGCAAAAAACCCGACTTGTGCCCCTTTTCCGTATCAGCACAGAATTATCATTATTGTATTTTGGTAAAATTAACACTAGAAACACTTAGTATCTGGACAGAAATGTAAGTAATATGTTATTTCTAGTGAAGCATAGATAATTTTGATGTTATCATAGATTATTAAGTGAGAGTTTAAGATATCACTTCTCTTACAAGCAATGGGGTGAAATCACACACTAATAATTCAGCAATTTGTTAGACAAACTGTGTTCAATGTATTCCCATTGGTGTCGTTTACTAAATTTACAACTTATATTTGCACTAGTTCTAGATTATTCACGATTAATTCCCCTGTCGTCTTGTTTAAGGTAGACAGACTTACAATAATATATATTGTGAGTATATACAACTATATTTCACCTAATCAAAATTAATTACGACTTTTATTGATCCAAAAACAATTTATATTTACAATAATTTTGGTTTGACCAAATTTTTGCAGACGTCAGGATTTCACCCCCAAGAGTCATATTCCCCTCTCTTAAATGTAATTCATCTCTATTGTAATTCGTCATCTTAATATCTTCCCAGTCTTTGTTTACAAAAAGTCGGACCAACAAAAGATATTTTTGATGGAGCTAGCTGGTCCAAAAAGAATTATAAAAATTCAAAAATATTTTTGGACATTGCGGCGTAATCCATCACATCTATTTTTATTAAAACTAGCGGACCCGACATATGTTGTCCTGCTCGAACGTTGACTTGCCTGCTATTAGTTAGAAAAATACTTTTAATCGACAAGTAGGTACCTAGGTTTTTGTTCATGATTGCATTCCAAAACTAAAAATGACTTATTTTCCAATATTGAATTTACGTAGATACCTAGGTACTTGTTCATGGTTGAATTCCAAAACAAAAAAAAATAATTTTCAAATATTTCATTCGTCAAAATTACAAAAGAAAGTCCCGATAAACCGCTTTTCGAGTTATTTGTCAATTTGTTTTGCTCAAATATAAGTTCAATATTTGAATTAAAACGCTATGGAAAACGGATGCACATGCGACAAGTGTGAAGTTAACAGTAATAAAAATAATAAAATAGTTTAAAAAAAATATGCAAAATTTATTTTATACATGGAATTATCTCGGAATATTTTTTAATATTTTTGGCAATTTCAAATATCAAGTTTATTTTTTACATCATTGTTCATTATTTTTTGTCGATTAGAATTTGAAATTGCGGAGATAACGATCGTAAATCCGGATGTAAAAACTTTTAAGATTGCCGATTTACGAAGCAAATGTTCACTTTTTGGCAACTATTACAAAATTCAAGAAAACCGAACATAATGACCTTCATTATTTAGATGGCTCATGGTTCGCTTTACATAATAGACCTCTATTAAGATTTTTCCTACTGATATTTGACATGAAATGAGTTACGATATTTTTCAAGCTCATAATACTTTAAACAGTTTTGCAAACCAAATTTAATGCAAATCTTGCTAATGAAACCAACCAAATTAGCTTATTTTTATATTTGGATTTTTTTTAAAAAGGTTTTTAGAAATGATTCTTTTTACATGACTTTGAAAAACTACGCTAAAAAAAAAAAAAAATAACATTAATTTAGTAATGCGTAATCCTGCAGTGATTTCAACATTACCCGAAAGTGAATGCTCACTTTCAGCTCACCTGCTATCATATTGAGGATAGTGCAGAAACAAAATCACACATTTCCTGAGTGTAAACAATTGATAACTAAATCATCTAAATTACTGATGACAAATTATTACTGACATACGCGGACATCAGCCGGACATATTAATAAAATTGCTGACAGCCATGGAAGTAGTTTACGAAATCAAGTTCCCACTCGGAAGTAATGTGAACACTGGACAATATATATTGCCGTCATAAGAAAGAAGGACGTTTCTACATAAAACAAAAAACGGAAAAAACAAATATTTTGTAACTCTGAGATTGAAGAATTCGCTGTGTGAAAAATACTGCAAAAATAAGTATATTTTTATGCGACAGTGTGTATTATAGTTTGCCCTAACGGAATATATATATTAAATTTAATAAATTTTACGTTATATATTTAAAAAATATCTTCATGGTAAACAAGCGAAACTACCACATTCGACTAAAAGCCAAAAAATCGGTACCGTATACTGACGACACTGGCAGATTCGTCTTTACACGTCGGAAACAAATTATAACGTTGAATAAAATCACATTATTTAAGTAAAACTAACCTTTTCTTTTAGAAATATCTTCAAGTGTGTTACAGTCTGCAGCGTTCATGGATTTGTTATTATTTTTTTAAGGTGATTCTGCTTTATTTCCTTTCGTGTTTTACTGTACAAACAAACGAGATATATATTATATATCTCGTAATTAATGCAGGCCCCGTAGGACACAATAAATGGTTACACGTATTCAAAAAGTTGTGTGTATGAATTCTTTCAGCATGAAGTTTCATTTTCTAATCTTTTTCTACTTTGTATTTATCTTTTTGTCCATAACTTGACGCCGTGAAGTTACATCGTTATTTAAATCCATAAAAAGTGATAGTAATACAAAACAAGTCGAAAAGTTTGAAAATCGTAAAAAAAGTTAACGATACGTGTGGACCCTTTTATTTATTTTTTTCATTTCATGTACCCACTCAGATGTTTAACCTACCAGTTGCGAGCGAGTCTATAAATATATCAAAACCATATGCTGAAGATATTACTGAGACTTGATTATTAAAACATTTTAATGTACTTTTGTTTTTGTAATATGAACGCGCAAATAATGATAACCCCTTCTTCATAAAGATAATATTTATTATTTACTGACAAAACTTAAATGACTGGTAGAATATTTTTTACACCTACTCCTTTTGTAAAAGTGAAATCTTATTGCGGTGAAAACCACCGAATTAATAAAAAAATCATATCGTTATTTCCAGGAATCAAACGACAATAATGGACGACAACGCGCAAATCACTACACTACAAGAAAAAAAATACTACTCGATGACCTATTTCTTTGACATTTAAGAAAACACGTCTGTTTGTTTCATAGAAATAAATAAATTATGTATTTTGTTTTGATCAGTAAAAGTATCTGCTTTTTGCAGATCCAGTATAAAAATATAAAATAGTGTTCCAAAGTAAAACATTTCGTCCATAAGTCTTTTGTATTGAGATGACCTATTTGTTAAGTGACCTGTTTATTCAAAGTTTAACAGAAGCAAACTTTTCTCTGTAAAATCTACCCTAAAAGCTTTGTTCATGTATGATAGATGATTACATTGCACCCTAGACAAGGAAATTTATTGAAATTAATGATCCGTCTATAGGTGATTGAAATATGTAGATACAATGGTCTACCGCGATTATCAATTTGCTTACTCAATACACCTATAAAATGTGTTTATTTATTCATACGAATACATAAAACGTAGCCCTAACTGTATGAGGCCAAGGACCCTTTGTTGAGTTGAAATACAACAAAGTGGAAAGCAGAAGCACGTAAAAAAAATGATAGCAAAATTAAAAATAGAATATTTTTACATAAACATACATTATATTTCAAAGGGCATCTGGATAACACGCCTAATAGTACATAAATCTATGTCATATCTCGCAGCAGTCTCCTACAATGGTCTCTTTTCTTTAAAAAAATCTAAATTTGTACACTTCTCCTGAAAACGGTTTTCATTTTGGAGAACTCAATAAGTTTATTCAGGGCATTGAACACTCTTGGGGCCACTAAGGAGAATTTTTTTGAACGAAAATCGTACAGGTTTTTGGCATTAAATAATTCAAAGTACAGGAAAATCTTGTGCGAGTATTTTGCTAGGATCTCCTCCGTATGACCAGAAATGTAACAGTGACTCTTTTAAAAAGAAATGTCTTATGTACCTTCATAAATTGAAACTATGTCTCAAATGGGAAAGTGGGAGGACATCAAAGCATCACTCTCAGTATTGCTTTGCATCTAATATTTTTCGGCTTTGTTGGCTTTAACATTAACTTTTTGTCTGCAAAAATACTCAATTAATAAGTGTTGATATTAATTCCACCCATAAATATAATAAACTCCATGGAGGTCACGCCTCAATATGCAAGTTGAGTAGTCGCTCGGAAAAAATATGTCACCAATTCCTAATAGAGTCACCCATACGGAGGAATACCATTTTATGAACACAAAGTTAGCTCCAAATTACAGCAATATAATGGACCATAGCTACTTAGGTTCAAATTGCGAGCGCTCACCATCCATTACACGTTTGTTGTTAAACTAAACACCGAACTAAAACAAAACCTAACATTTGAAATGCTTTTGTTTAATGCAATAGAGTTAAGGACTTCTCTAGAGAATTATTACTCAGAGCACCAATTCGATTTCAGAATTTTAAAACTCTTTATGCATTGTTGTTGTTTTTTGCAGAAATAATATATAAATTTTATTTACATATCAGATTAAAAATCTAAAATGCTTATCTCTTACACAATCTTTACGCAAAAGGTCGTTACAAATTTTACAATTTTGGACGCCAATTTGGGACCACCAACAAGAAACGGAGATTAACAGTCTGGCTCGATGTTTTTTGTTAAGCTAACCCCTTAGGCTCAGGTGGTACAAATAGCATGTAATGCTGGCGATATATTTTTTTTATTTAAAGGTGCGTCCTTTGACCAAAGGGTACTGTCATCGTCAAAATCACCCATCTGCACCTCACTCTCTGAGAATTTGGGACCAGCTCAGGTATTTTACCTGCGTCATCTTATTTTTACTCTAATTCGGATTAATAATCCCATTTTTTGAGGAAATTTCTCTTATTATCAGAACTTGAAACCTCTAAATATAGTTCCTCGTTGTCCGATTTACGAAACTATGATTCAATTTGAACTTCTCGTATTTTATCCATTGTTTAGGTCCACATCAAATATGATGCATGTTTATTTTATTTATTTTATTTTATTAACATAAACGGCAAATCTGCCTTTTACAGACATTTATCATATTAACATATTTGGATTAATATTTCCCTTCTTTTCCTTAAAAACATGAATTTAAAAAACAAGATTAATAAAAATAAAAAAAAAACAAAAATTATACAAGATTTATATTTGAAAAAATAACCTAAAAATTATACAGCATATTTAGTAGAAAGTTTAAATTATAAAACATTCTACAGTAAAACATCGAGAAAATCATAAGTACTGTTTCACACAGGTAGGCAAAGTGAACAAAAAACTGTATATGAAATGCACGAATAAATAAATATAATTTCCATTCACCATCTTTGAAAAAGTTCAAAAGGTTTGTTCTATAGGAACAATACCCTAAACTAAATATATTAGATACGTGGGAATAACTATTGCCGAGTTCATGAAGTCTATTTAATACTGCATTACAAGTATATACTGTCCGTGAATTGTTACTACAAAACGGTGGCACCTGTCTAGTCATTCTTCCAGGTACCCTGAAGTTTATGAGAGAAAACAGTTCAGGGCAATCCCATATTGAATTTACAATTTTGAATAAATTTAAAAGGTCTATAATTTTTCTTCTATCGTTAAGTTTTAACAAATTTAATGTTTGTATTGTACAATATGATGACATAATATTACGTCTGACAATAGTAATATAAAGTTAAATATTTTTTTATGGTCGCATGAGCTACACATGTTCACCACAAACTTTGAGAATTATCCTAACGCGTCCAATCGGCTCGAGAAACCGAACACAAATATCCATTCGACCAATATGTATGTATAAGGTATAAATGAAATATGTAATAGGTAATATTATGTATAGTATATCGCGGATCGTTGCTGGACTTCCAGTTCCAATGGGGGCAAGCCCGTTAGAACCGGGAGTATATCCGTCGTGCCTTATATGCTCTAGCAAGAGCCAAAAGGGGTTGCCTTTGTCCGCTTAAAATAATTCCCATAAAATATTGCAACTCACATCAGTGTGCCTAACAGCCAGATGCAAAGCACACGATGTCTAAAAAATGGATTTAAAATAGTCCGTAGAAGTTTCAAACCCTACTGTGGGTTGCCTTAATATGAATCCTCATAATGAGCTCAGGTCGTGGGCCAGGAAGCAGAGTGTAATACTCTGCCAAAAAGTACTTGGTTAGCACCATGTGAAGGAACTGATAAAAGGATATTAAAAAAATTTTGCTTTTTAGCGCCCTTACAGGGCACTGCAGATTGAACAAACACCTTGTTCTTCATTTTAATGAACCTTTTCGAAACTTCTAGATGTAAATTCTTCAGTGCAGATGAGAAAACACTTACACAAATTATATGTGAATGCGATGCATTACATCATAAAATGATCCTCATCCTAGGAAAACCACTGGTTTAACTTGAGTATGTTAAAGAGTTTACCTCCTATCTAATAGACCTATACTTTACGGATCTGGGCTTGGATGGGGAGGTTAGGCAAAATGTAAACTCTCGCTTTCCTCACAGAAGCTAGGTTATTTATAGACCTGGGCATAGAGAGTAAAAACTATTCACGGAAACCCGTCACAATAGATCTTCACAAGTCGGAGTGACGTCAGGAGCTTGCATATCACTGACCCCCACCACAAACAATAAGAATACCTTATGAATAAATAACAAATGTAATAGGAAATATTATATACAGTTTATCGCGGATCGTCGCTGGACCTCCAGATCCAATGAAGACAAGCCCGTAAGAACTGGGAGTGTATCCGTCGTGTCCTATACGCTCTGGCGAGAGCCAGGAGGGGTAGCCTTAGTGCACTTAAAATAATTCGCTTAAAATATTACAACTCACATCGGTGTGCCAAACAGCCAGCTGCATAGTCTACGACGCCTTAGAAAATAGATTTATAATAGACCGTTGAAATTTCAAAAGATAATTCTTAGCTGGCTCTGGCCAAGCGTGCAACTTTGTGGAAATCCATCTTTCTTCACAGCTTTCCTAGCGTGGGAAGTAAACATTTTAGCCATCCAATATAAGAGATTCTATCGGGATAGTACGAATTTGACCATTCTGGATAGAAAAATACTGGAAAACATTCGCCACAGTGATCCCCAATGTCGAAAGGATCGGACCTGCACAAAAAATAAGAAAACGAAAACTAGCACACCAATAAATGTAATGCTTTTCTCAAGTAAAGGGCTTTGGTACATAACGTTTTTAAGTTATCTATCTTCTTGTATATTATAATTAATTTATAAATATTAAAAAAACTGCTAAATGTTTATAGCTTATCCTATTTTTTTTCATGTTAAATAGTTTTCATTTATATTGCATTATCGCTTTATTTCCAATATTTAACTGACATCTACCCTTTATCCCCGTGTATTTTTTTCTTGTTCAATTATCATTTTAAGAAAACTCTTAATTTATTTATTTATTTATTTAACTTTTTTGACATAATGTTATTTGTACATTGGCGGGCTTATTGCCAAATGGCAATTTCTTCCAACCAACCTATAAAATAAAAGTTTTATTTTTATAATTCAAGTTACAGAACATATTCAATAGAAAAAAGAAAAAAAAAGATTAAAAAGTGAAAAATATATAAAAATAGAAATAAACGTATTTGTTTATAAATTACCTTAAATCAAAACTATTACTCAATGGGAAAAAGGAAAAAAGCGGAAAGAGGAAAAAGGAAAGGAGGAGAGATTAAGGAAGAGAAAGGAGATGTTTCTTCAGACGTGATTTAAACAGAGGTAATGTTGTAACATCTTTGATGGTGGATGAGAGATGATTCCACAGTCGAGCCGCATGGACACTATATGAGTTAGAGATACAAATTTTAATGACAAATTTTACCAAACAGAAATGTGAATCATGTGATCTGCCGTCAGATGCCATTATTAGTTTAAAACACGTAAAAAATTACACCTTTCTTTATATCTTGTATCTTTCGAATTGCCAAGAATTTTTTTTTAAATATGGTCATGTCAATTTTCATACTTCAAAAGAATTAAATTGCTTCCATATATTATACGAGTATATTCAATACAATGTTGACTGAGAAAAAAACTGATAAAAAAAACATTTTTTTTCTCGAAAAAATACCTGTATCTTTATGGTACATTATGCAATAAATTGTTAAAAAATACTCTCTCTAAACCGCAAGAACATACATTAAATTTCACTTAGTGTATAAGAATCCAAAGAAAGGGAATCATAAAAGCTTTTGTGATATATCTACAATGAATGAAGCATAATGTGAACTATGATTTTTTAGCTTTCTTTTCGCAGATAGTATAAAAATAAAATATTTTTGGCAATAAATTGTGTCTGGAGCGATCTTCTGAAATAAGTTAACATGACAAAAGATGAAATCTTTTACAACAACAAACGTTCAAAAGGTTAACGAAACCATTAAAGGAAATATGGAAATATTGGCAGTATCTGGTGAGATAGCTAGTCATTATTTCTCCGCTTTTTTATATGCGTTTTATTGATTATATTATTATAAAAGTGTAGAAATACACCGTAAACAATTTTTAAAGTCCGTGGGTTTTTCTATAGGTTTCACTGGCCCAAAAAAATGTTTTTTTGTCAATACACAAGTTTCTCTTAAAAAATATTATTATATATTATTAATATTCAAAGCATTAACTTTGTGGTCCAACATTTTAATAATATGTTAATAAAATGTGTATAAAACCACTCACCGACTTATCTGTCTACCGGTTTCGAAACGTAACCCGTCTCTTCGTCAGGACAACAACACTACACCAACATGCAAATACCACTGCACACCTTCACCATAGTAGATTTGCAAAAATATAAAATCGACATGCAGGTTAGACACATGCTTCACTACGCCACCACCGAGGGTTAATGACTTATGAAGCTAATATTTCAAAAGGATTAACAATCGGAAAAGGAGGAAAAGGGGAGGGGGACGGTAGGGTGACCATTACAATGAAATATCGAATAATGGACTATATTGGAAAGTTACTTTATTATTAATTAATGGGACATTATTTTTCAAAGCCTTCTTTATGTAAAAAATCTCCATATTATTTAAAACCGAAACCGGTCTCGAAACCGGTAGACAGATAGGTCGGTGAGTGGTTTTATACAAATTTTATTAACATTATATTAATATTATTATTATTCAACTCTACTGTTCCAATGTGAGTTTGGATTATTACACACGGAGGGCCTTTGTCGGATATTGTCATTCATTCTCATGACCATATTGCAAACATATGTAAATAGTAGCAAAAACTGTTTTTATTTCGATCACAATAGCCTATGTTTATTGTAATTTATTAACGTTAAGTGAGATTATAAATACCGCCATATTAAAATTTTTGAACACCATTGTCCCGCATATACATCAGTCAATAAAATATAAATCCCGTAATCTTACAAGTAGCACATCAATATAATTAACTCTTTAATGACTGTAGTAAATAATTCTGTTGCGCGCTGTGATGTAACATCGTATTACCACAAGCAAAAGACGGAATATTCTAAAGCTCAGACTTTTGAAGAAAAAAAAAATAAAATCATAAATTTGCCGCTTACAATTCACGCGTGCGTCCCCCATCACTGTCAACAACCGACTGAATTTGTTTCACACAACACCGGCTACGGTGAGTACAAAACAGCATCTCTGTTTTCCTTGCAATGTGTTCTATCTTCGTGCTCTCTCTAATACAGATGTATCGCTGTTTTTGCGGATATCATTTTTTGAGTAGCAAGGTTAAATATTTTTCGCATTAAAATCCAGAACAGTTATACAAATTTGATTTTTCAAATCCGGTGTGTAAATGACAACTTGAAGATCATAAAACGTACGAATGCTTCATTTCAGAAAATAAGAGAGATATATCAAGTCTTGTATCGTATTTCGACTAGTGTGACCCAAAAATAATTATTTGGTAAAAGGTCCTTATCATCATGTTTCATCAGTAGATCTTCTACTATTTGTATCTTGAGTCATCTTGAATAAGAATTAAAACTTCCTTTTTATATGCAGCGGGATATCAATGTTAATTTTTGGTGCACTAAAAGTAAAATGACGTTGTGAAAAAGAACTTATGTAATTTGAGTACCAGTAGTATTTTTTCTAGATTAGCTTTTATGACCTTGATATGCTTTTTATATGATGTTTTTATCTGATTTTTCTAATTCTAACTTTGAAATGAATTTGTTTTACATGTAGTACTTTTAAATTTGAAATTAATAGTCTAAACTCATGCAAGAAAGAGTTTTTAAATAATTCAAGTAATGGCTTTTTAAATTTGATTAATATATCTTTTACAACGTGGTGCATGTTGTCTGAAACACTTGTCTATGCTCAGTCAAAACTTAGTCGAATTTAAGTACATAATTAAAACACTAAACTTCTGAGTTTTGAGAATGAGCCATTTAGAAAAATATAAGTTAAAAGGTGGTTCAATTTTATAAATAGCATAGTAGTCCGAGAACGGACGCAGCAGCTTCCTGCAACGAGCGTGTGAGTATGTGGCGGTGGACCTGGATTAGACATGTGCAGCGCATGCCTCAAAAGAACCTTAACCCAAGTTGCCTTTTCTTTAAGTCTGCGGGCTCACGCCGCGCCGTCCTAAAAGGTCGTCGATGACAATCTTTCGGCTTTATTCGGCGGAACTAAGGGGCGCTGGATTGACGTGGCAGGAGGCAAAAATGTAAGCTAGCGATAGGGTCTCCTGGAGGCAACTAGTGATGTCTACATGCTTTACTTAGAAGTGGATATGGAAAAGAAACAGAGTGAATCTAGTAATGTAATAATTGATTCTTCACCCCATCCTGCAATACCGTATTAAATATGACTCTGACATAAGGCAAAGGACACATTACGTAAATGCTGAAAGTCAAAAAATTTTCTCAGCACCTTAAGACAGTATTTAATTTTTCTAGGTTTTATGATAAGAATAAAGATATGAACTTTCCACTTATGTTTATTTTCAATTGTTTTTCTTAAATATTTAATTGTATCCGCGTGTTTTATTGAATCACATTTGCTAAATATAGGTCTATGAAAAGTCATCAGCCACATTGTAAAGAAAATATATTTACTATATATAAACCATATTCCCTTCTCAAAAAGGTATATCCTTATATCTGTTTTATAAGGTATAACAAATTATATTTAGGTTTTCTTTTTTTTTTAATTATGTTTTTTTGGACTGGCAAATACGACTTAAGGCTGGTAAAACGTATGCAAAATTAGGAAATCATACAATCCTGCCATTTTATTAAAACGAATGTTTTTTTTTTATCGCGCAGTAATAAAAAAATAAAAAAACATAAATGAGATGAAAACAATATTTTTAAAAGGTATTTCTGTTAAAAATATATTAAAAAATTTAATGAAACTAAAATATAATTACATTTAGACCGGCAGATTACGCCATTTCAAATTAAGACTAAATTTAGGTATATGGAATTTCAATAAAGACCAAGTATTGAACTATTTTTTTTGTTATTATTTAAAGGTAATAAATTGAACATGAAAGTGGCCGAAGCAAATTTTTTTTTGTTTTTGAAAAGAAATACAAGTATTTTAAATCACATACATTTTTATAACAATTTCCTTTATTTTTACGTAAAATTATGCCTTTAGTAATACTTAAAAAAAATAAAAAAATATTTCAATTGAAACCCCTTTTTATAGAATTGTATTCTCTCTTTTCAAAAAAAAAGATTATTCTGGTTGTAATATTTAATTTATAACAACATATTTACGTTTTTATGACCTTCATACCTGCTCTTACCGAAAACGATAAAAGATAAATCTCTCCGACTGCAAGACTGCGCTCAACTTAACATCCTTAAATAGATAATCCAGTGTATATACTATTTATGTATTAACTTAAAGGTGGTTTATAACACATTATTTGAGACAGAAGTTCCAACTCCATAGGACTAAAAGTTGAAGTTCAGTTGAGAATAGCAATTTGTTGACGCAGGCACATAAGTCATCAATTTGTTGACGCAGACACATAAATCATCAAAAATATTGAACAGAATCAGAAACACAACAATACAAATTCAAATATATGGTACATCATTATGGTACACAGTTAACTCAAACATTTGGAAAAGCATCAAGGACTTGATTATAATAATACATTTTGAGTATTATGCAATTAAAATAAATAGCCTTTTCCCCATGTCTATCAAAACAATTAGAAATGAGAAAATGTTCAAAATGCCTGTAAAAAAATGAATAGTGGAGCTAGATAATAGATAGAAATATAATTAATTGTTTCATTCGCCCAACCCAAAATAAAAACAACTGATCCACAAATAAATAGTTCATGTTGTGTTTGCGTTCTTTTATTGTGCGCTTTTTGGTATTAAAAATATATGTATACATAAATGAAATATAAAAATAAATTCTTAGTTTATAAAACTGACTGAACATTTTTTATATTATTTCTGTATATTAAGTATTATTTGTATATTCTCACTAGTAAAATTAAAAAAAAAAGTGTATTGTTAAGTGTCCACGGCACGGGTGAGGTGACATTATTTTTACTATTTATCACATATGAGAAAAATTAATAAATAAAAAAAAAATCCATATCGTAGTGTGGCAGTTGGCACATTTGACTACTTTGCTTTAGATCTTAGCTTTGGTTTCTGGCAGAGTAAACATGAAATGCTGATTTTAAAGGTTGTTCTACATTGCAATATTTCATTATTTCTGGACTGGCACTTGTAGAGTACAATCACCTAGATTTTGATTTAACATAAATAATTATAATGTGCTACAATTTTTGCTACTAATTTAGTGCCATAATAGAGAAATAATGATTATAATAAGTAAGTTATTATAATTTTACAGTACGTACTCGTACCAAGGAGGTCAAAAGTTTAGTATCAAATGATGAAATGGTCAAAGTTCGTATCACGTGATATTTTCTGCCATTGAAATATTTATTTACTTTGATAAATAGAGTTATGAGTATGTCCATTAATCAAAATATTATTTTTGTACCGCACTTAAACCCGAAACTCCAGAAATTTTCTTCAACTGAGAAATAATACATTTTTCAAGTAAATGTACAAGATACAAATTTAAAAAAAAATAAAAACACTTTGTTTTATCAACCACTTTATTTTTGTACGTCAGAGGTATAGAATTCTATGCACCATTAGCTGTTTTTTTCTGTAAAAGCAAAAAACGATTCCCACGACCGATTTTTTTAGCTGTTAATATAAAAATATTTAAAAAATGATTTTTATATCGTTAAATAAAATGTATGAATTATTTTAACAATTTGAATACTTAGAAGACATTAAATTCTGTGCCTTTAAAGAAGTGTAACATAAAAATAAAGTTGGTTTTATTTTTATTTATTTATTTTTCACGCCTGTAAGGCTTTTACATATATGAAAAGTATTTACAACATGAGTTTATAAACAACACAATTTTTTTAACACATTTTAAAGAAATAAAAGAAAGAACAGTATTAAAAATTTGGTTGGTACAAAAAAAATTGTTTTTCACTTATGGAAATAAACCAACAACGTTTGAAACATTAGAAGCCAATAAAACACGCACTATTTAAAAATAGGTCGGATTTGTTAAAAAAAATAACAAGATATATGAGTAAAAAAAAACAAATAACATAGGGATGAGTGGTTGAAAAATATATAAAAATCAGTTTTCAGTCTATTATGTGGATATAAAAAAACTCCAAAGTACGAATCTATATAAAAAAAACAATGTTGACCATCTTTCCATCATCCAAAAATTGATGTAAAAACACAGCAATATTGTAATTAATGAACCGGTATACCTTTCTATGCATCATTAGCTGCTGATAAATGATGATGCAGATGATCGTAAGTTAAGTAATTAATAAATGTAAAAAAAAGCTATAAAAAATGGATAGTGGAGCTAGGTAGAAGTAAAATGGATTGTCTCATTTGCGCAAACCAATATTGAATAAACTGCTCTACAAGTATGTTAAGTTTTTGTTATTTTCATTGTGCGTTTTCTAATATAAATAATATGGATGTACATATTTTATACCTAGTTTTAAAACCGTCTGAATATTTTGTTAATTATTTCTGTTTATCTTGTCTTCTATGTTTATTCTCATATGTAACAATATTTCAAAAATGTAAATTGTTATGTGTCCTCGGCACGGCTAACTTCAGTGAGGTCACATTTTTCTTATTATTGTTTATAGTTTGTAAGAGTAAAATATAAATAAATAAACAACACATATCTGAAACTCCTCAAAAAATTTTACACCTTTTTTGTTACGATAATGATAAATAAGCGCGTAGATTTTCACTGTTACTAATATTTATTTATAACCATATATTTATAAATACGATCAACATAATACAGGCTGATTGGAACTGAACCCGCCATAGCAAATTCGCACATAGAGGAAGTCATTTGCTGATTATTGACTAATTATTGATTTCCCTCGCTTAAGTTGTTTTTGCTATGGCGGGTCCAGTTTCCGTCACCCCGTTTAAGACTTGGACCAAACTAATGCCAATTCACCTTCATCCACACGGAGTCAGTAGTAAAAGATTTACGAAAAGCTGGAAGATCTATCCCAAAGACATCCAAGTTGTGTGATAAATTGACTTATCTACACATTCTGGAGATTGGGCAATAAAAACAAAAGTTGCTTTTAGAAAATTTGATAAATAGCAGGCTACCAAAATTTATGACATTTACTCGTTACAATAGATAAAATTAAATATCTTGGTGTATACATAGACCAAAATTAAAAATGAAAAGACCATATTAGTGAACTAGTTAAACGTATTAGAAAATGCATGTACATATTTATTATATTAAGGAATATTTTAAAAATCAACAACTTTAAAATAGCTTATTAATCAATTGTACAATTTTTGTTACAATATGGTATTGTAGAATAGGGTGGGGCATATGCAAATATATTAAACCCTCTTAAAATAGTACAGGGAATTATTATTCAATTCATAAAGTAAAACTAACTCTTTCATCGGTATGAAAACCATAATGGTTATCGGTAAAACCATAGAACTAACTGTGGCTTTCGTTCCCCTATGCCCCGAATTCTTAGGTCTGCAAACGTTTTTGCAGGCAGCAGTAGATTCATTCAGTGACATTTTGTTTTCTGTTTGGGTACGGTTATTATTCATTCTATGCACATGGCCTAACCATTGTTATCTTGTTTTTTTATGAATTGTGGAATGTTGGGTTTTCCAAATAGTGCATTTGATTCATGGTTAAACCGTCTTCTCCACACTCCGTTTTGGTTGACTGCACCAAATAACTTCCTTAATATTTTTCTTTCAAATACTGATACCACGTTTTCATCTCTTTTGGTCATGACCCAGCATTTGGCATCATTTGTAATGACCGGTCTGAGAAGAGTTTTGTAAATAAAAGTCATCGTTTTTCTAGTGAGCAATTTGGATCCCAGATGTTTAAACAAGCCATATAAGATATGTTTGATGCCGATACCCGTGCTCTAATTTCGGTAATATAATTGTTATCATTAGTCATTTTGGTACCTAAATATTTAAAGGAGTTGACATTATCTATGTGGTGTGACCCAACGTCAATTGCCTGTTGTGCATAGTTCGTTTGCGACTTTCTTGCTAACATGTATTTAGTCGTAGATGTATTTATTTTAAGACCCATGTCCCTTGCAACCATCTTTAGCTTTAAGAAATCATCTTTTGATCCCGGGATAGTTCCGAAGTTTAATTCTAGGTCATTTGCATAGGCTCATTAATATGTGGGTGGTCTTTCTAAAAATAGTTTCTGTTGTTTGTACTCCTGTATCTCTAATGGATTTTTCAAGAACAATATCAAACAATAAGCATGCCCGTGCATCACCTTGTCTTAGACTGTTTTACGTCTGGGATGTGTCTGATTTTTTATTTTGGACCTTCACCAAGCATTGTGTTATAGACATTGTCATCTTAAGAAGTCGTATTAGTTATTTAAAAATCCACAACTAAACCTCTCGATAATGTAATATGCTGCTCAAAAGTCATGAACATGTGGTGGGTCTCAACGATTTTTTTACAGTAAGATTACCAATATAAATTTTTGGTCAGTTGTTGATCTATCTGGTCTGAATCCACTCTGGTATTATCCTACAATATTGTCAACATGCAGGAGAATTCTTGTAAACAGAAATCCAGCAGACTTAATTAGCTGTGCCCAGCTGTGTTATACCTCTGTAATTATCACAGTTCATGGCATCTCTCTTTTTGTGTAGGGGGCATGTAACACCGATGTTCCAGTCGACTGGCATCGTTTCCGTTTCGCATATTTAAATGATTAAATCATCAATCAATTAGTTGATCGTAATACCATGTGTCAATTGAAAAAAATACCCAAACAAATATGCATTTCTTCTTTTATCCGAACTACTGTAGCCAAGCATTCCCAGTATGAAGTCTGACAATACAACCATAGATAGTATCATATTTATTATTTACCATATTTTACTTTGATGATGTATCTTGCAACGGTAGTCTAAACGTCAAAATAAGTCTAACTTATCAAAATTTGAAGATAGTTTGACGGGAAAGTTCATAACGTTAGTAAAACACAATAAAAATTATGTATCTAACATCTGACTAATGCATTATTCTCTCGCATTTCAGTTCGAATTATTTTAAAGTCGGAGCTAATAGCATTACCCGCCTCGTTCGTATAGGATTTGCATATTATTTTCCGTTCAGTTTTTGCAAATACTTCTCAAAGTCACGCCTTGTAATTCAATCAGCGAAACGTGCTTTTCGCTAGAAAAGTTTGTTTACAATTTGAAAAAATGAAAAAGAAAAAATCCGACTACACGTTTTTAACGCCAATCAATCTCCTATGCGAGTCGAGTTTACTTAGCGATCCTTACCTCAAATTATTTTATTCCGTTTTGAGAGAAAATTTTAGGATTTGACTCTTAAGTCAAATAAAAGCCGGAAATGAGGGCTCCCAGAGTTTTCAAAGGATTTTCAATTAATTATTTTTTTACAAGATGCCATGGACGAAGATCCATTTAACGGGATTAAGAATGAATCAAATTTAAAAAAAGGAATAAACGGCAATAAAATAATGTTTGCCAACATTAAATTTAATTTCAATGATGTTGTCTGGTATTTTTATGGCATCCCTATAAAATTTTCACTGAAAATTCTTAAGTAAAAAAAGCACTTCTATTTTTTGCGTGTTACTGAAATTTTTCTTAATTTTAATTTTAATTTGTCTTTTTTTATACAAACATAGAATTTTCATTACAAAAATACACTTTAAAAAATACTTCTTTAAATTAAGTTATACCGTTATTTGGAAAAAATGTCCACAATGACTAAATATTGCATTGTATTAAAAAAACATTTTTTTTATGTACATCCTGACAAAAATCGAACCTAGGACCAAAAACATCAATGGCAAACGCGCCAACCACTACTCTACGAGGCGGACTTATCTACACTGCTTTTTATATTTGATCTCGAAAAGGTTTAAAAAAGGCTTTGTTTTACAGGTTTGAAAAAAACTTGTATACAACTAACCCAAACATTAGAGAATAAACTGTTGTATTTATCGAATTATTACACTTCAACATTGACACTAACTAGTCAAAAAAAATAACTATCCGCTCTCATTTAAATGTGAAGAAAATCTACGATCATGGTCAAAACATTTTCAAACGAATGGATCAGTCTCGGATTTTCAAACTAATAAACCATCACGCCATTTCCCCGCAAGGTAAAGTAGAAAGGATAGAACGCCACATCACTCTATATTTGCATTAAGATCTCGCTTTCTCTACATTCGTACATCTTCTCATCTACGTGCGCCGATTATTTCGACTTTTGACATGTCCATCTTCAAGTATTTGTTGGATTTGGTCAAGTCATGACTTTCTCGGTCTTCCTCTATTTCTGCATCCATCAACATTCGCATTGTAAATATTCTTAGCCTTTCTTTCGCTATCTATTTGCTCTACATCTCCTAACCAGCGCAGAGCTCCTTTTTTGATTTGTCGATTATGCTTATCTCAGCCTTACATAATGTACGGATCTCTACATTAGTGCAAATATCGTTTATAGTTTTACCACACATCTAAGAGATCGCATTTTGACAGCATTCAGCCTACTTTCATCCCTGTGTTTCCAAGTCCATACTTCGCTCCCATACATCAGGGTCGGGACCAGGACTCCATTGTAAACTTCTATTTTTTCTTCATCTGTTTACTCTGTTCCCGGCACTCACTCTTCTTTCAATATTTTTCTCAGTCATTCCATACCTAGTGTCGGATTGTCTTCTTTGACCAGGTAGTTAATTCAACAATGTTTAAGTATGTCCAAATGCTAGGAGACTGGCTGGATTTTCTCCCTAGAGAGGAAATCCAGCAAAAGAAGAAGTATAAAAATTGGACAATTGTTTTCAGGCGTTGCCTAGTAGGTGATTTGGTTCAGCCGGATGAATCTCACCCACGCGATAAAGGTTTCAGCTTTTTTACTTTACAAAAGTCAACAGACGGAAGAGTTGAGGAAACGTGGATGTTCAAACATGGGCAGAATAGTGGATATTACACAGTGTGTAAAGTGGCCGCTTTAACCAGCCAATGATAGATCATAAGCCCTGTAAATGCCTTGACTTCCATATTTCCTTCTCAAAAATGTTTTCCCTCTCTGTTGAAATAAATTTAAATACAAAGTGAATGCTTTAAATATTAATGGAATTTACTTCATGATATTAATATGATCAGACTATGTCAATCATGAAATCACTATTACATTTACCTTTGCGCACCTAATAGTGAATAGGGCACTACATAACTGCAACGTATTTTGATCATTTTGGTACATGAAGGTAATATGTTCAGTCTTACACGTCGATAGTTTTTACGCGGAAAGCACCCAGGGACATTGAAATATTCCAGTGTATAACTACCCTTTATACAAATTTGTATATCAAGTCCCCTTTGCCCGAAATCAAACTTAGGACCTGAAGCATGGTTAGCGAACGGTTATTTGTAGTATAAAATATGTTAAATATCTGTGTGGAAAATTCGGAATTAATTTATCGAGAAACATCGATATATCGTTTACCCCATAATTGAATTAAAAGAAATAAAATAAAATTCGTTTTAATCAATATAGAAACTCAATTTCATCAGAATCTTTAAACGTGGCAATCCAATATGGATCCGGGTTTGCCAAAAAATAGAACAAAATGTATATTTGTATGACAGTATTTTAAGATTGTCAAAATGTTGCAAATTCGTTCATATTTGGATGAGATTTTCCGTTAGCTACTGCATCGGCACTAATCAACTTTAAAAAAAAATCGAATTTGCATAAAAATTAATCGATTGCAATGAACGTCCTTCAAAATAAACCAACTGATAAATACACCGATGGGAGTACTTTTCCGAAAGAATAGTCCTTTCGGGTTTAAAAAAAAAACAAAAAGAAGTAATAAATTCCATTATAAAATTTAATAAATTAATAATTCTTTTCTCTTTCATCTTTCCTTCCCATCTCCTTTCTTTTCTTCATAGAATATGTATGAAAAATATTAAAAAACATTAAAAAAATTGTATGAAATTATGATATTCAGTTTATTTCCTTAGAATATGTCCATGTACTTATATTTTTCTCAAATTCAACGGTTTGGGTAGGTAGGAAGAAATTACTTAAAGACAATATGCCCGCCTTTATATGTATATATATTGTTTATGTATATAAAGTGTTAAATAAATAAATATTACCTACTTTCAACATAACTTTCCCGTAACAATTATTTTTGATACACAAAATTCGTTTTAACTTAAAAATTATAAATATTTAAAAACGCCAACTGTTTATTCTTCATTTCTGAAAATTCCTGGAGTTTCAAATTTAAACACACATTTATTAAGTAATTTTAAAAATACTATCCGTTTTTGAACATGAAAAAATAACATTAATTTCCTTTTTAAATCATAGTAAAACCACTTTTTAATAAGTCATTTTAATACACATGAAGGTACATTAAAACACAATAAAGCACCTTTAAGTTATCAAAAAGAGGCGAGTTTTAACGACGTTTTTATATATCTGCAACCCAACCCCTTTTTACCAAAAAGTGCATATTTGAAAACCTCCTTAGATTTAGATTAATGAGTAGGATTTCTAATGGACACCAAAAAGGAACCTAATTTTTTCAAAATTGAATTAAAAAATTGTTAAAAACAGTATTTGAAGATTATTTTTTTAAGGGTTCACTTACATATTTAAAATTGTGTTTGGTAAGTGCATTTTTCAAATTTTATTAAAATAAATAAGCAAAACTAAATACCTGTGATTGGTCGAATAATTAGCACAAATTCACACATTGAAATATAAAAACAATTCAATACTTTCACAGTTCATCTCGAAATTGAGCACAATATTCACGTAAATCACAGAAAGATAACGTATCTTAACAGCATCACTCCCACTTTTTCACCGTGTAATTTTCTAACAAAACTCACAAATGAACAACTGTCGTCATATTGTCGATTCGGCAAAATTATAAACAGTTGAATTCACTTATTTTTTGAACAGTTCCTGTCCGATTCAGGCAGTTTTAAGCGTTTCCGAGGCTTTTCACATTTTCCGAACATACCCGCGCGGAGGCGGATGTCCCCAAACTGAGCACGGGAGTTGAGGTTATGTGTCCTGCGCACGGGCTCTGCGCACGCTGTCCCGAGCGCCGGCGGAGATGCCCGATCGAGATGGGTCTCGAAAACGTCACAGGGGTAGGAAACATTTTTTTTTTGAAAACAACGATACCAATGTGTTTATTTTTTTATGATTTCGTGTAAATTGGATTCATTTGTAAATTTTGTGTAAATTGGATTCACGAGGAACAAATCCAACGTACATAAGATCACCCAAAAAAAATTCAAATTGATAACATTGGCCGTAAAAATGTATCCACCGATTTAACAACAAATATTTCACGTTTGTCAGCCTTGTTGTGTAACGGTCAGCGTGTTTGCCTACCATGTAAGAGGTCTCTGGTTCAATTCCCAACGTAGTTGATATGGAATATTTCATAGTCCCTGGACTGGTACCCGAAGCGTAAGACTAATTATCTTACCTTCATGTAACAAAAATGACCAAGATACGCTGCAATTGGTGTGCATTAGGTACGGAGAAGGAATGACGAAGATGATGATTTACATAGAATACTTAAAGTCATAATCATCATAATTGAACGTAGTTCTGCAGAAAGCAGCCAGCCGCATAAAATAAAAATTGAGATAATAACACTTAATAATCCAATATTTAAGTTTGTCTAATTGTTCGTAGACAAAAGACTGGATTTTACCCCCTCAGGAGTCATTAAGATTAACAAATTACAACAGGGATGGAGAACACATTCAATAAGGGAATATGGATGTCTAGGCATTTACAGGGCTTATGACCTGTCATTGGCTGGTTAAGTGGCCACTTTACACACTGTGTAACATTCACCATTTTGCCTATGTTTGAACATCATATAAACATTGTAATGAAACCAACTGGTCCAAGAAGAAGTTTAAAAATGAAAAATTGTTTTCAGGCGTTGCCTAGTATGTGAAATAATTCAGATGAATCTCTTCGCAACAATAAAAGTTTCAGCTCTTTAACTAAACTAATATTTTAACCGACGTTTAAGTATGGCACTTTCTTACAATTATCCACCGTTTTTATTTTCTTCCGTTCAAGAAACTGATATTCAACGTATTTTACTTTCTAAAAAACCAAATCTATGGGCAGTGATCAGCTGAGTATGAGATTTATACACTTTATTTTTCCTTTTATCTTACCGGTTATTACTCACATTATAAACTTTTCTTTAAATACTGCAGATTTTCCTGAAGCTTGGAATAAAGCATTCATTATACCACTTCCCAAAATTTCTTTACTAGCTCCTGTCAAAGAATACAGACCTATATCTATTCTTCCAATTTTTTTCCAAAGTCATTAAACGAGTTGTATATAATCAGCTAAATAATTATCTATTGTCAAATAATCTTCTTGATCCCAATCAATCAGGTTTTTGTGCGGGCCATAGCACAACTACCGCTTTAATCAAGGTTACAGATGACATTAGATAAGCAATGAATAACAAAATGCTAACCTTGATAACATTACTCGACTTCAGCAGCGCTTTCAACTCTGTGGATTTCGATCTTTAGTTGGCTAGACTTAAAACACTAAATATGACACAACCGGTTATAAAATGGTTCGGATCGTATTTACGAGCTAGACAACAGTGCATCAAAACACCAGATTATCAATTGGAATGTGTTGATATTGCCGTTGGAGTACTTCAAGGTGGAGTTTTATCACCATTACTATTTTTATTGTTTATTAATCCGATTGCAGATTGTCTCAATTGTTCATATCATCTCTATGCAGATGATTTACAATTATATCTTCATTGCAGACCTGAAAACACCAGCGAAGAAATAGAATCGATGTCTAATACACTAAACTGCGTGTCAACATGGACAAAAAAATATGGTTTTCTAATAAACCCATCTTAAACACAAATTATGTTTGCAGGTAGTCAAAGATTGCTTAGTAAGCTAGACATGCCTTCACATAATCCTCTTATTGTCAATGGTACCAATATTCAATACAGGAAATCCGTAAAAAATCTAGGAGTTCAAATGGATGAACACCTCTGCTGGCGAGCTCATACTAATGAACTAAGCCGCAAAATATTTTTCAGTCTAGACTCACTTAGAAGGTTGCAAAAATTCTTACCCATTAGTACTAAATGCACTCTTGTACAAGCATTACTACTACCCATTCTAGATTACGCTGATGTTTCCATGACTGATTTAAGCTGTGAGCAACTCGATAAACTTTAACGACTTCAGAAGATATGCATAAGGTACATTTTTGGTCTTAGGAAATATGACCACATTTCTGATTATCGTAGGCAACTGAAATGGCTCAAAATTAGATAGCGGAGAGACTACCACTCCCTCTCACTTCTGTTCGATGTACTTCATAGTCCTAACGCTCCTACATACCTGCGTGAAAAATTTCAACGCTTATCAGTTCATGCTTTACCTCTTCGTTCTAATTCTCAAGGCACTCTCTTAATACCCATCCACAATTCCTCTTTCTTCTCTAACTCATATAATGTTCATGCGGCTCGACTGTGGAATCATCTCCCACCCACCATCAAAGATGTTACTACATTATCTCTGTTTAAATCACGTCTGAAGAATCATCTCCTTTCTCTTCCTTAATCGTTCCTCCTTTTCTTTTACCTCTTTCCGCTTTTTTCCTTTTTCCCATTGGGTAATAGTTTTGATTTAAGGTAATTTATAAACAAATACGTTTATTTCTATTTTTATATACTTTTGGCTTTTTTATCTTTTTTTTTCTATTGAATATGTTCTGTAACTTGAACTATAAAAATAAAACTTTTATTTTATTGGTTGGTTGGAAGAAATTGCCATTTGGCAATAAACCCGCCAATGTACAAATAACATTATGTACAAAATTTAAATAAATAAATAAAATAAAAAAATATCAACAAATGGAAGAATTGAAGAAATATGGAAGAAATATTAGAAATACGAAAGGGGGTAAATAACAATGTAAATATTTTTAATTATCAATTAAATTTATCAACTAATAGTCACATTTTGAATATGTTCTCTCTCCCTTTATCCACACGTAAACACCCAGTTTTTCCACTCTTTTTTCTCCTAAAGCCACACCCATTCTACCTTCAGTATTCTTATTTAATATCATGTTAGTTTGTTAGGAACCCTGAACGCATAGTTTTTGCCGAAACTAGTTATTAAGTTATAAAAAATAAAGTAGTACGTACAAATAAAAAAACAATTTATTTCTTTGTTATACCTTTAATATTAAATTATAATGTTCCAGAAAGTTAAAAATAATAATAATAATCATGGTTTATTAGCAAAAAATTACATAGAATTACAAAAATTAAATTTTTTATCTATTACCTACATACTTAGGTTATAGATTTCTCTAGATTACGTCTATTCTGCCTAACTAGGTACAACCTGTTTGAAGACAGACATTTTTATACAAAAATAAACAATAAAATGACTACCTACAAATTAATAATGCTTTAAATATGATTTTTTTATGTACAAGTTCAAAAGTAATCATTGAATTTTATTTTCACCATTCAATTTTTTTGTGAATCTTGGAAGAAATAATTCATTATTTTTGTACGTTTTTCATACATCATGGTAACAACATGTAATTTTTAATTTCAATTTAAATTAAATTTCTAAGAAACTGTTATGGTAAAATCTCCTCTTAAAATCATTTTCCAAGAAACATTATAAATTTACATTTTAAAGAAAGGAATATACAAGTCTAGGCATTGACAGGGCTTTAAACCTGTCATTGGCTAGTTTAAGTGGTCACTTTACACACTGTGTAACATTCCTTGTTTTGCATATGTTTAAACGTCTTTATTTTTTCACTTTTTCCATCTGTGGACTTTTTTGAAGTTAAAGAACTAATATCCAGTTTTTTGTCTGCAAGCATATTGTATTATTATTATTTTAAAATTAGAATATTTACTACAACTATTTGCATCTAGAATCGGGTTGTGGTCCCGTAGCTAGTGTTGCAGACTCACAGATAAGAGGATCTAGGTTCGAACCCCACTCGACTCAAACTTGATTTCCATTTTCTAATCGTGAGTTGATTACAAACTGTTGAAAATGGCAACCAAAATGAAAATATTTGGGTCATAAGTCATAAAAAAATGTTAATATTAATTATATTATAAAAAAAAAGTAAAATAAGGGATTCAGGTTCTGTTTCCCTGAATACAATACATCCCAAGTCATTTTACGAGATTTCTTCGTGCTTCATCGCAAAAGTTCGTGAAAGCTCGTCGCCACTCGGAAACACTCGGAAAAGCTCGAACGTTTCCGAACCGGCCAGTGTACGGAGTTTTCTACTACACGACATGGGATGAAAAAGTACTATAACCATCCCTTTCGAAGATAAGCCGATAGGGAGAGGGGTCAGAAAAAGGGGACTGAAAATATGGAGCGGGGGTGTCTCTCTCAAAACAGGGTGTCATGATTAATTATTACAATTCTGCCGTAAAGTTTGACGCAATTTGATCATTCATTCACCTGTTTTTTCATGCTTTCTTTTGTTTGAATTAATTTATAATCCTGAAATATTAATTACACAATTTTTTACCCTGAAATAAAAGGGAGTAAATTTACAAATTTAAATATCGGAAACACAAAGCCAACCATTTTTAATATTATCATCATTAAATTACCTAACCACACCTTGTCTTGCATAAGGAATTGCGTGTATTATACAATTTCAGCGTATGTTAATTCCTTCTTCTCTAGTTTATGTACATACCTATTACTGCTACAATCA
Organism: Micrasema longulum; assembly: GCF_059751315.1. NCBI lineage: Eukaryota > Metazoa > Arthropoda > Insecta > Trichoptera > Brachycentridae > Micrasema > Micrasema longulum. Next base: position 231,479 of record NW_028279360.1, read on the forward strand.
TGCCATTTCTCAGTAGGAGTAAGCAGAGAGAATGAACTGCCATACACGTATATCCTGGAATACATTTCTAGCTTCTTCCACATTTTTATATCTAGTCATATATTCCCTTTACTTCTGCCTGCTTTTAAAACGACCAGACTTAACATTTATGTTTATCTGATCATGCCACGTCTTCTACGTCCCACGTTACCGTATATATCTTCTCGCCCTATATACCTGTTTTTTTTTATTAATATTTATTTTTTTGTTTTCTTTTTTTAAAATCATCAGTCATATTCACAATAATACGGTTATAATATAGTAGATACGTAATACTAGACTAAAAATTATTTGAAACTTATAATTAACAATTTGCGTATAGTGTCATAAGTTAAGTTAAATTATAGAACAATCGAATTTTAAAATCAAAAAAATTAAATTTTAGTACATATAAACCATTGTAAATTTATAATAAACATTTTATTATTTTTTCGTCATCCATTTGTTCTACGTGACCAAACCATATACCCATTTATTTATATGTTTGATCTTAAAATGGTACAAACATAATACAAGGAAGTCATAATATTAACTTTATTCTAATGATAATTATCAATTTTTACACTATACACATTTCAAATTTCCACTTCATCAAAACACTAACAAAGTAACGAAAAATATTAACACCAAGTTAATAATACTAACATGGTAACGAAAGAATTCTGGGAAGAATCAGAAGACCTTAACCGGGTTGTGGTCCCGTGGTAGTATTGTGGACTGTGTTTCAAATCCTACTCTACCACAACTCGATTTCCATTATTCCAGCACAAATTATTTATGACTTTTAAGAAATGGTCCAAGAATTTAAATATTTTAGTAAATAGTAAAAACACAAGTATGTTACTTTCAAAAAAATTAAAAATTCAATGATAATGATAATTGCAAAATAACACAATCACTGAACCACACAATTACCGCAGCAGTGTATTATTTTATCATACCAAGAATATTGGAATAAATTAACCGTATTACAAAATTTATGAAGGTAGATGGTAGAATAACCCCCAACCACTATCAAAGATCCAATGTTTCTACAGTAGCTGTGTTGAAATCATGCCTGAAAAGACATCACATTTTTTTTCCTTACCCTCTCTACTTTTACTCTCAATTTATTTCCTATTTCCCACTAAAGACTACTAATAAAGGCATTACTACTGCTACCATCAATCCATATTTCCGTAGTGGTAGGCAGATAGGATGGACCGCCCACACGTCTATCCTGACATAAATTCCCAGCTTCTTCCACGTTCATACATTTTGTAATACATTCCTTCCTGTTTCGTCTGCTTTTTACATAACCAAACTTAAGATTTGGATTTATCTGATCATGACACGTCTTCTTTGATCGTTCTACGTTACTGTTCATGCTTACCATAAATATCTTTTTAACCATTATTTTGTTATCCATTTATTCTTCATGACCAAACCATCTCAGTGACGTTTTCTTAATCTTATCAATTTTACTTGTCTCAGATTTGTACTCTTGCCTGATATTATCATTCGTTACCCTGTCATACATTGATTTCCCACACATTTGTTTAAGAGATTGCATTTCAACCGCGTTTCTTCTACTTTAATGTTTGCAGGCTTTTTTAAAAATATTTATTATCATTTATTTATTTTATTTAACGTCGCATTTTGTAATTAAAATTATTTTAAAGATAGGATTCATGTACTCGTAAGTTGTTAGTTTTAAAAACTTGCCATGGCAATAAAACAGGCATTGTGGCTAAGTTAGTTAGACAGCTTAATATAAAACTGTCTTTGCAAGTTTGATTCCCGCCAGTTACAACAAAAATCAAAGAAAGATTTTTTTCTCAATTTTTCTGGGTGTTGTGATATATTTCTTATTTCCTACCTGCTGACTTGACTCTTACGTTCAGGTAAAACGAGTTTTTTCTTCTCAAAAAAAGCCTCTTGGTAAACAAAAGTAAAAGAAATAAAAGATCAAATAATGTGATAGACGAAAAAAAGAGAATCACTCCTACGATTTAGGCAATGAAATCATAAATTGAAATCATCCCTTCTAAGTACATATTTTATAGTATCTACCTTACCGGAAATCGAACCAGAGTGGCACAAGCTTTAACCAATAACCAATCACGAGGCGGCAAATCGATACACGAATTCATTTTTGAATGTTTTTCTTACTAGAAATTTGCCATAGAGTCAATACACTCGTTCAGGGTTTTCTCATTTCACACAAAGAACCTAATACCACCCAAACTTAAAAAAAATGGGAAGATGTGGAACAAAAAAAAAATTGACAACGTTAAATTGAATGTTGTACTATTTTTATTTAAAACATTTACAATGTGGTAGCATATTAAAATTTATGTTAGTAAATATACAAGTCACTATTTTTGGATATTTTTAAGAGGTGAAAATATAATATTAAAGTCAAAGCATTAACATAGCTTTTGGTTTAAGTTTCCACTTTGTGTATTGTGCAATCTATTTTTTGATTTGTATTTGACCATTTATATTTGTTCAATTATTCCATTTTCATGTTGGTGAAATTTTAATTCTAGCAAATTTCGTGAAGAATGAAAAAATGAGAGAACCTACCAAGCAACTCCGGTGATGATTGTCACCAAAAGCAATGCGGTTGGTCCTGCCATAATATACTGTTGATGTCTCCAAAGAGCGAGAAGAGAGAGAGAAAAAACATAATATAGTATATAAAAGAATTTAAAATACGCTGTAAAAAGGTAAATGTAATTCACTTAAAAAACCTTGCGCATTAAGGGATTAATAAAATGCATTGCAGTTAGCTCTACAAACTAATTATGACAATAAACCTTCTATTAACTTGTATGCAATTGATTCCTCTCAAGTCTCAGGAATATTTCCCCAGTAACTTCAACAGAGGTATGAAGTTTAATGAGTTTCCTCTAGATCAAGTGGAAATACTTAATAACAAAGGACCTCTTTTGAATCGAGATAGCTAGTAGAAGACAAAAGAGGAAGAATCGGGGGAATTAAATATGCTCACAGATCACTGGCTATCGAAAACATTTGTTAAAACGAGGCAGTGCAGAAAAAAATCATTTAATTTTTTATCAGTCGTAGCTAAATAGTACAAACAGTTTAAATAGTTAAAAGATAAAGTAAAACATAGTAAAATTAAAGCATTGGTTATTATTATTATTATTATTTTCTAAACAATTGGTACGTAACGTATGCCGACGCTAGTAAATTTTTCAGATCTATAGGCTCCTACGCTAAATGTTAGGAATTACAACGCGATTTGAAGATTATGTGATTACTACATTACAAATTGTCTCAACTTCAATATCAGCAAATGCCATGCTATTTCATTTACTAGTAAAAAGAAAACACCGTCCTTCACTTACTCAATGTACAATCAAATTTTGTGTCTTAAACTGAATGCTAGGATGCAAAGACCAGAAATTCATTTTTAATTTCCATACTGACTTCATTATTTCAAAATTTTATAAAATGCTCAGTTTTATTTTTAGAATCGGAAAAGTTTTCGAAAATCCCAAAACCCACTACATCTTTTATTATCCACTTGTCAGAAGTCCACTGGAATATGCATCTACAATATGGAATCCGCAAAATAAAATAAATATATGTAAAATATAACACATTTAATACAAGTTCGTCAAATATCTTCACTTCAAATACGGCAATAATAATACGTGTCACCTGCTTCCAACTTTTAAAAACGGCGAGCACTTGATTTGCGGACTTTTTTAATTATTTTATTTTATTTTTTATTTATTAAGGTAAAATAACAGTTGTTTTGTAAGAATGCAAAATATAAAAAATAGTACATACATCCAGTTAAAGTTTTTCACAAATATAATGAGAGAACATGTTACACAATAAAGAGAAAAATAATATATTACATAAGACATGACAAAAAAAAGAGCTCTTAAGAAGGTTAAGGGATGAGGAAATAGAGCGAAGGAGTGAAGGAGAGGGATTTTCTTAATTTAGTTGACCAATTCAAAATTTGATATTATAATAAAATAAACTAATTAAAGGAACATAAACTTATTACACACTGACAAATGTTTATACATAATTTATACATAAAATACTTCATGGCCACATTGACTGCCCAGACCTACTCTCCTCGATTCGTTTAAATATCCCACCTAGGCGGACCAGACACAAAACATTTTCATATATCGAAATACAATACGAATGCAGCAACAAATTCACCCATTAATCGTGCCCTGACCTTGTATAATCATGGAAAAACTTTGGATATCGACATCTTACTAGATTTTGCAACATTTTTTAAAAACTGTAATTATCCTCACTTACATATTTATGTACAAGAAACTGAACAAGAAGAACATAAAAGTATGTAGTAAAGACAAACAAGGGTAATAAAATAATACAAAGTATTTGAAAATACCTTCATTTTGACAAAAATAGGTTTCCAATATTTCGAGTTTGTCCAAATTTTTGTATACAAAAGATGGGATTTCACCCCCTAGGGAGTCATTAAGATAAACAAATTACAACAACCAACTGGTGGTTGATTACGTATTTTTTCATTAATACTATGTATACTACGTTGACGTTAAAGGTGAAAGTGTATTTTAGTATTTGAATGTTACTTTAGTGAGTATCCTGACGAAGAGACGCGTACGTCACAAAACCGGTAGACATAAAAAGTCGATAAGTGGTTAAATACTCATATTAACTTTCAGTAATTCTACTGTTTTTGTTGCGCTTTTCACTAAAAAATTACCAAATTGTATAAAAAACTTATTTATTCATTTATTTATATTTATATATACGCCCAATGGGCATTTTTAAGGACATATTTATGCATAGAAAATTATTATAAAGGAAATTAGAAGACACAATGGTATATAGTAGGGGTGTTTATAATTGAATTTGATTCAGTGATGGCATGAAAGAAGACAACTTGTAATCAAAGAAATCAAGACTGGTATGTTTGTTTGCAGACCTAAGAATTCTAGGCATAGGGAAATTAAAATCTTAGTTAGTTCTATGGTTATCGGTATGAAAGAGTTAGTTCTATCTAAGGTTTCTAGTTGGGATATTTTATTTTATTGAGCTCTTTAGTATGCCGGTTATTATCATTATGTAATACATAATGTTTTTATTTGTAAAATCCAATAGATTAATCAATTTTACTAAACATCCAATATGCTAAAAAGACAGTACTTGACAGCGTTGAAGTGGAGCGTTATGTGACGGCAGGTTGAACATTTAGTAAAATACAGTAGAAACCTATTTTTAAACACGATGAGTGGAGGAGGTGTATATAAAAAAAAATAAAAAAACCACTCGATAAGGGTCGCGGAATGAACGGATTTTGCACTGTCTCAAAATTTCAAACAAAAGTTATTGTAAACATTTTCGAGCTTAAAGGTGAAAAAAATCCGAGAGTTCCCGAGGGGCAGAAATAACCCAGCTAAAATGCTATGAATAAAGCAAAAAAAGTCAGTTTTATTGTTTCATAATATGAAAGTTTTTCTACGAACTCATGCATTTTTTCATAAAATGCTCTTATAGGGGGATGCTATAATAGGTCATTGCGTTGCTCTCTCTACTATACATCGAACAACTTTATTCGAAAATCTCACTACGTGTCAACGCGGAGATACACGGGAAGTTGGAAGCGGGAATTCATCTAAAATATAACGCACGAAAACCAGATTTTTGTGGTTATAGTAGGAAAATTTCGCGCAAATAGCTTAAAGTACACGCAGTTACTGACCAACTATATCAAAACTATTAAACTGTCAAGCGATGAGTTGTTATGTTTGATGTTTGCTCAAAGGGAAAGCAAAGACAAATGAAAATTATCATGAAAATATTTTAATAATTTTGATACATTTCTAACATTATGGGATAGGATAATGTAAATATTGAAATCAAATTAATGATGAATAAAAAAGTTATGGAAAAATTATCTGACCTACTGGAACTTGATATCCCCCTTAGGCCCAAAAGCGTTGAAATATTTGTCTTTAAATCAAGGCATATTTTTTTGATGATGACAAAAACAAATTTAAATTTAAATAATCTACGAATGACAAAATCGCGCATGACAAATGGAAATTAAAATAATCTTAAAGCATTTAAAAAATTCTTCAAAAGCTTTTGTAATTCCCTTAAGAAGTCTTCGTTTTTCTCAAAAGGGCCGTCGCTAGAGCAATGCAACCCTCTCCAAATGCAAGAAGAATTTTATTTTTAATCTCTCATAACTACCGTCGTCTTGATAGGTTCTTGTAATTGGTTTAATTTATAATATCTAGGTCTTGGCAATCTTTTTGCTTTGATTGTAACCCTTGTATATTATATATTAGAATATGCATCCGTGATCTGGTCTCCCTTCTATGTAGGCCGGATAAATCATATCGAGTCGGTGCAACATCGTTTGCTAAGAAAAATAGCTTGGATGATTGGCCTCGAGAGGGAAGACTACACTTACGGAGAAATGGAGTCAATGTTAAAAATCTCAAGTCTACAAAAACGTGAAAATAACATTGACTCCATATTTATGTTTAATTTGCTGAATAGTTTAATTGATGTACCATCGTTACTGGAACAAGTGGCATTTAAAGTTCTAATCCGCCGGTTGCGAAGTAATAATGTGATGTTCCTCGATCAACACAGCACAAACTATGGCTTACATGCACCAATGTCCTGATTGTGTCGTATTGTAAACTTGAGACAAGATCTGGACTTTTTTGGTGTAAGTCTTTATAGTTTTAAAAATTCATTAAGATAGACCAGATCTTGTCTTGAGGTGGAATTTTTATTTTTTTTGTCCTACCTTTAATTTTATTTAGTTATAAGAAATTGTATATACCATCGTTAAAATGGACTGCATAAGTCCGTCAAATAAATAAATAAATATATGAATTAGCTTTTATTAACCGTTAATGTTTCAATAGAAAAGAACACATCTTTTTTCAAATCTTCTAAGTGTTAAGTATTTTTTTTAAAGAAAATATAATATTCCGCGTTCGTATGATTGGCCCAAATATTTCAATTTCGGGAGGAGTTGTAAGTTGTGGTCGAGAAGGTTCGAACCTCGAATGTCTAATCCATGAGTCCGCAACACTTGACACGGGACTACAACCTAGTTGTGAATTAAGTTTTACTAACTATGTGTCCAGGCAGATGAATAATACAGTTCTGTGTGTGAAACAGAACCAGAATCCTGGACGAGAGTTTTTGACTTGATGACTGCTCAGGAACAGGTCTGCTGCCTGTGAAGTCTGACAAGTCCAGACTAAGAAAATAAGTCTTATTTATTGTGTGGTGGGTGACGCATTGGCCTAGCATTCTTAAAGTCCTAATAAATATTTCTATCAGAGTGGACGTGATATATTTGTTTTATGGGTGTTTTTTTACTGTAATATTCCGCTGTTTTTATAACGTTAGACTTATGTACTATTACGTTAGTTAAATCTAACCTAACCTAACTTTCATTAAAAACATAACGAAACTGCATTTTGTTAACCAATGCAGTGCCATATGCCCCGCCCCACTGGGTGCAAAAAAGGGGATGATATGTCGATTGCGTTAAAATGTGCGTGAATTCACATTATCATGTAAACATAGTTTCTTGTACAAAGATGACATATGATGATCATCTAGTGAAGTTTTATTTTTTATGAATGTTTTAGTAGATACTCTTTGTATTTAATAGACTTATCCTTAAGAATTATATGGTCTACCGATATTTTAACCCTACAATGTCCAATGTAGACGATCAACTACATACCGATAATTGGTGTATAACGGTGAATTCAAACATGTTTATCACTCGACGACGAGTTTATTATATTGTTTACATACTAGCCACTATAATTTATTTTTATGTCACCACCAGGGTAAAACTTTTCGTCAAAATTTTGAACGAAAAGTCAGTTGCACGTATTCTGTCAAAAATGTAATTTATCTCAACTTCAAAGGGTGATTTCTGTTTTTTTTTTAAGTTTTTGAGTTGTGTTTTTTTATTTTTAAAAATGGAAATACATAAGTTCTAATTATTAACTAAAATATTTAAATTTTCAGACCATTTCCTAAATTTCATAAATAACTTGTGCTAGAAAAATGGAAATCGGGTTCTGGTAGAGTGGGATTTGAACCTCGGACCGTCGGTCTGTGAGTTAACAATACTATCACGGGACCACAAACCGGTTCAATTGTTTCCGCAACATTCATTATTGCATAAAAATGTGTTCATAATCATATTTATATCTTGTTTTTTGACATGTTTGTATTTTTTAACCTTTTTATGCTCAATGTAGCACATTGTCTACACAAACTAAAATACGCAATTAAGACTAAAAAAAACCCTTTTTTTGTAGTATTTACATAAAAAAACTTACGATAAAATATGTTTTAGATAAAATTAGAAAAATTAGGCCTTTCAGGGTTAAGCTTATTAAGGTATTAATGAAACTTTTTGTTTTATATATCATATTAACAATATTTTAAGAATGTTAAAATCTTTGTAGACTTACGCTAAAATTCAACCCTCCATAGTTTCGTATATCTTTCTCAAAATATTATTTTTATCAATTTATGTTTCAACGTAATTTCAATTTCTGTATTTTCTGTTTTGTTTGTTATTTCGTTATTGAAGAATTAGATGTCAAGTTTATATGTCAGTTGTCATTTATTTATAATTTTTAATTTGTGTGGTAATTAAAGCGTTCTCTTTGAAGATATCAATTCACCTCACTTCCGGAAAAAACACACTCTTAATTACTACGATGCTACACTTATGGCCATCCCCTATACCACGGATTCTTAACTAAATGAGTTAAAGTTTCACTTCGAATCATTATTATTGATGGCTTAAAATAACACAACTGTTTTGTTTTTTAGGGATTTGTATGAAGACTGCCAATAACAAAACTAATGAAAGGTTTATATAAAAATTGCATTTTCAGACATTTTTTTTTATCGTCATGAAAAAAAAAATTATAAAAAATTTTTAGTTGCTTAATTTTTTAAATTTTATATTTGAAATATTTAAATAAATGCTCAGTCTTAAACTGATATTTATCTCACTATACATATATAGGTTTGTCGCACCCAAATAAAAAAAAATCATTTTTATAGAATAGCATTAAGCTAAAATTTATTATGCGATTTTTAGTACATATTTGTTATAATTTATTTAAAAAGAATAAATATAAGCGTACATACCTACTTAAAGCAAAAAGTATTTAAATATAATGACGTTGAAAACACACTGAATATTTTTTTAATTCTTTAAATTAAAAAAAATCATCATAAACATATATGTCTTTCACCATCTAATGGTGCATAGGGTACTGCATCGCTACACTAATTGAAGCGTATCTTAATATTTTTTTTACGTAAAGGTCAAGATCAGTATTACGCTTCAGGTACCAGTCTAGGGACTATAAAATATTCTAGTGTAAAAACACCCTTTATAATAAATATTTTATTTCGCCATGTCGGGAATCGAACCCGAGACCTCTTGAACGGTAGACAAGCGCCCTGACCATTACACCCCGAGGCCGACAAATTATACTTTTTTTTTTCTAAAATTTTTGTTCAAATCAATTGATGTGACACATTTGTAAAGTGAATTTTTATATTCAGCCACCTGATAAATACATGATTGTGTTAAGTGTTGAGTTGTGAAGAAATCAAAACTAAGGTTATTTTAAAAAAAAACGTTCCTAATGAATAAAAATTCCTTTTATTTTTTTAAGATTTTCAATTTTCCGTATAAAAAGGAACACGTTTCTCAAGAAACGCTGATATTACTAAAATCAATAAGCTTTTGGGCAAGTTTGCGAATAAACTACTAGTCATAATGATGCCAAATACGCTTAAACGTTGAAAACCATGCTGTTTTATTTCTCCGTATTGGCGAATTTCCTTAAGAGAAATTGCCAATAAAAAAATGTATAAGTTATTTTAATATTCATACTCAATTACGTCCAGTATAATATTTCTTTTACTATTTATGGAAAATTTTATTTTCTGTTACCAGATACCGGCTTTGCAATGTCTAAATATTACCTATTCACCTTTATGAATGCGATTCGCGGCACTCCATAAGGGTTAGATATAGTAAGCTATTTCAAAACTAGATTACCCCGGAAGAACGTATTAATGAAAGTATCAGTTAAAAGACAAATAAATAATAGTTTTTTTAAACCGCTTTATAATTATTTTTTCAACGGGTTAAAGTTTGATTTTTAAATTTGATATCTCAGTTAGACACTTATTTTTAAGGTCTCTATTTTATATAAACACAAACGGACCCATCAGACGTTGTCTTGTCCGAACGCTGGCTTCCCTGCTATTAGCTTGGAAAAAGACTTTTCATTAATAAGTAAGTACCTAACTTCTTGTTTGTGATTTTATTCCAAAACTTAAAATTGATAAAATTAAAATATTTCATTTGAGTAGGTACCTAGGTACTTGTTTATGGTTGAATTCCAAAACATAAAATAAATATTTTTTCAAATAAGGCATTCTTTTTGCAAACGTCAAACACTGGTCGTCTCATCAACAAATAGGTGTACTTTTGTAGGAATACGATTTTAAAAAATGTATTGAATTTAATATTATTTTCGTGTTCCCAAAAATCCAATAAAAATAAATAAATGGGTAGAAATTATAAGAAGTTAATGGAAAGAATCTGATTGAGATCCACAAAAAATAAAAGCTGTTTGTAAACATCTTTCCATTTTTTGCAAATGCATTCTCCTGTTAGATTGGTGAATTAAACATTTATGCTCCCATAATATTTTTTACATATTAGATTGACGGTTCTAATATCTACAAACACGCACAGCGCAAAAATCTATGTTTCTCTGAAAACCGAACGTAAATCAGTTAAGCCGTTTAGGAGGAGTACGGTGACATCACACGTACAGAGGAATTATAAATATTTATAGATTAGACAAAAAAAATACTATGACCAAATTCTATAGTTTGAAGCAGGACTGATGTATTTTAGTTATATGCATTGACAATATTATAAGTTTGTCCAAATTTTTGTAGACAAGGACTGGATTCAACTCCCTGGGCAGCTGTTAACATTAACATATTACAACAGAGATGTAGACCATTTAAATGAAGGTAATATAGAAGCAAAAGCATCTACAGTGCCTATGATCTGTCATTGGCTGGTTTAAGTGGCCACTTTACACTCTGTGTAGCATTCACCATTCAGCCCATATTTGCCCATCAATATTCCTTCAATTCCATTATCTATTAATGTTTGTGAAGTTAAAGAGCTGAAACATTTATTTATCCGGGTGAGATTCATCTAATTGAATTATTTAATCTACATACTAGGCAACGCCTGAAATTTTTTTATTTTTTTATTTCTATACTTCTTTATGGACCAGGTGGATTTATCATCAATGTTGATGAATCTGTTGTTATATGTTAATGTTAACCACTCCCAGGAAGTTCAATCCAGTCCATGTCTACGAAAATTAGGAAAAACTCAAAATATTGATGGGCAATATTGTTAGATAAATCTCATCCGCATAAATAAAGGTTTCAGCTCTTTAACTTCACAAACATCAACATATGAAAGAATTGAAAGAATACAGATGTTCAAATCCGTATCAATGCCCGTGCAGAATGGTGAATTTTAAGCAGTGTGTAAAATGGCCACTTAAACCAGCCATTGACAGGTCATAACCCCTGTAGATGCCTATACTTCTACATTACCTTCTCTTGAATGTTCTTCATCTTTGTTGTAATATGTTAATAATATGTATTGGACTGAATTGATTTTGTTGAAAACACAACAACAACAACAACAACAACAACAATCCATCACGCCATTTCCCCTTAGGGGTAGGCAGAGAGGATAGAACGCTAAATCACTGACAATTACACTGACTTGTGAAGGACACTGTTCAATGAATTATTTCATGAAATATCTTATTATATCATCGGATCTAGTAATTTATATATATATTTTTAAAATATTTATGTTAAAATTTATAAAAAACGTTTGAACAACAAGAAATGACTTCCTAAGTAAACTTTAAAGACAAACCTGGGTACATTTTTTTTAACTTCACGTAAGTTTTTCCACCTACCAAAAAGATTCCTAATCACTTTGTTTGTATTTTTTCAAATAATTATATTTATTAAAAAAGAAATTAAAAAACTAATTAGGCCCCTGCAGTCGTTTTTCAGTTGGTAGCAAATCCCATAATTCTTATTGTTCTTAATTAAATTTATTGCTTTGAGAAGCCTTTTCTTGTACACGGAAGGTTGTATATCTTTCTCTTCCGCCACACGGGTTAATTACTGGGGTAGAGTGAGAAGGAAAGCTGCTGTCGGAGGCCGAGATAATTGACGTATCCTGTTATCACCGTGTTTCCTGCCGAAAAAATACGACCTTTCAAAAGCTTTGAAAACTTTCAGAAAACAATAAAATACGAACACAAACTTAAATGGAATACAAATTTAATTGTAGTTGTCGCTTTTCGTAGTATAAAAAATCCTTGCAACTGAAAAGTACAATCCCTTTCTCAAAAAAACATTCCAAGTAAATTGTATTTTTGAGAAAAAAAAAAAAATATTAAAAATTAGAGATACGAAAGTATCATTAATTGATTATCATGATATCGTTTGTATTATTTAAACAAATATATTGTTACGTCGTTTCCCTGCAGGGTTTATTAAGAGAGGATAGAACGTCAAATCAACCGTATCACACTCTTTTTGCATAAATACCTTGATTCCTTCACATTTAAACATCTTCTAATAGATGCGCACTGAGTATTACTTCTGACATGTCCATCTTCAAGAATATGTTAAATTTGGTAGATTTTTATTTAATTTTTTATTTTTATTTTTTCATATACGCGTTCATTCGATTGCGAGTGATTTTGGCTCTTGATAACAATAATAAGAAATTTAAATAATAAATGATTTAATAAAACGACAAAAAAAACATACGCCGGAAAAAAATATGTAATGTGATATTTTAAATCAGTATTAAAGAGTTATGTGACAATAAAATATTATTATCGTCTTAATTAAACGTAAATTTTTCATGAAATTTAAGGGTAAAGGTAAAAAGAGATAAAAAGTAAGTCTTATTATTTAGATTTGACCGATTAGATTCAAATTCAAATGTTTTTATTATTTATTCTGAAGAACTTAGTCCAAAATAAATTTGTATCCAAATCATTCTAGGCTAGTAAAAATGTCAAAATAAAAAGTAACGTATTATAATCTGCACAATCAGTTTTTCTGGGTGTATTATAATCTTTATAAGTATTTTAAAGGGATTTGTTTCTGTCGTGGAAGGGACAGTAAAAGTACAAATAATGATCCAATGTCTCATCGTTATTTTCACAAAGGCACATTGCCGAAGTAAAGACATTTGTTGGATTTTTTATGCGAAAACTTTTTCGGACTGCGTTGTTTTCTGCATCCATTAATTTTCGCGTTGGTTATCATTTAAGCCATTTTTCGCCGTCCATCCACTCTACATGTCAAAACCAACGCCTATATCTTTTCTTGATATTGTTTTTAATTTCTGTACATCGTTTTAGAGAGATCGAATTTCAACAGCATTAAGCCTAGCAGTATCCTTGTTTCATAATTCGCTTTCATACATAACGGCCGGCGGCTGTGAATGGCTGATTTATGTTAATAATTATTAGACCTAAATAAATGAATAATGAAAAAAGTAAAAATTGAAATTCATATATGAAAAAAAAAAACGTTCTGTTTTGTTTTATAGAAGAATGTGTGTATCTTGGAAGTAGGTTTACTAGGGATGGAAATACTAAAAGAGATATTGAAAGGAGGGTAAGTGCCAGAAACAGGGTGAACGGTGCACTGAAATCTACTTTAGCAAACAAATGTTTATCGCAGGAGGAAAAACTAGCACTTCACAATGGAGTTCTAGTGCAAACTCTAATGTATGGAATCGGAAAAATGATGATGAAAGTAGGTTAAATGTTGCCAAAATGCATTCCTCAGGCAAATGTGAGGTAAAACAATGAATGATAGGTGCACAAATGTCGAGATCCGGGAACTGTGTTAGGCTGAGACATGCATTATCGACAGAATCAAAAAAGGGATGCTGTGTTGGTTTAGACGTAGATCAAATGATTACGTAGAGCAAATGAACAGCAAAGGAATGGCCAAAAGGATCTTCGATGCGAATGCTGATGGATGCAGAAAACGAAAAAGATCGAAAAAGAAATTGAACGATCAAGTCCATCAAATACTTGAAAATGTACATGCCATGAGTAGGAATAATAGGCGTGCGTGCATGAGTAGATGTATGAATGAAGAGAAAGCGAGGTCTGTATGCAAAGATAAAGTGATATGGCATGCTATTATCTCTGTCTACGGCATGATGATTTGTTTAATTGTTTGTTTTTTTTTGTTTTGGAAATTCCTGGTCACTTTTTACATTTCATATTGTGAACAATTTTTAGCTTGCTAATACGATTAATAAGTTTTTTTTTTACAATGTTTAATAATATATATTTAAAAGATAAGAAAATTTGGTTGAACTTTAAGTCAAGTAATAAAATTTTGAAACAATATGTTTGTTACGAAAAAATATAATCAAAAGTTTGACTTTAAATTTTAATCAGAGAATAAAATATTAAATTATGTGCGTTGGGAGATATGGTGAGCAAATTTTGAGTGAATATAAAAATATTTAAGCAAGTGATCGTGGATCGCCTTGCTGTAGAGGAAGCAATACCCAACTGATACCAGACCATACAGATACATTTTGTACTATCAGTAATATGACTAAATCATTACTAGTAAGTGTGGACTCATGTAAAAAAATGTTTGTGGTATAACTTTCAATATTGGCTCCGTGGTAAATGTAACTACAGCATGGGGTATTGTTTGGAATCTTCTTTTTAATGCTTCGTCTAACTTAGTGTCGTCTTTCATCTCCAATTATTAATATTCTCGATGGTTGAAATTTGTCGGATGAGTGGTGGATAAGTTTTTTTGTTACCATGACATATTCTTAACTCCTGTGTGGCTGTGATGTCACACTAGTTGACATAGAACACAAAACTTGATATATCTCTCGAAATTTTTTAAATTATGTACTCGTATTTTTTTATTAACATTTCAGAATTAAATCTTTTATTACTATGCTGGATTTTAATACATTTTTTTTAACCTTGCTACTCGAATAATGATGTTTGTAAATACAGCAATATATCTGTATTAAAGAAAGCATGAAAATAGAACTCATAACAAGGAAGACAGAGACGCTGTTCTATGGTGGGTGTTGTATAAAATAGATTCAGTCTTCAGTCAGTTGATGACAGTGATGGTAGACGCACGCGCGTGGTATGAGAGGCGTATTTATGATTTTAAATTTATTTTGCTAAAACGGGGTTAAATTTTATGTTTATTTACATAAATTATGTAAAAAAAATCATTCACAGGCTTTCAAGTTTTCTTTTTTTTCATATGTTTGAGCTTTAGAATGTCTGAGCTTTTATATGTCTGAGCTATAAAATGTCTAAGCTTTTGCTTGTGGTAACACGATGTTTCATCCCTGCGCGCAAAGGAACTATTAACCAAAGAATTTTAAAAGCTAAGTTGTAGGCACATTTATAACCAAATTATAATTATTAAGTATTTTGGTTTAAACAACTTTATGTAAAGGCTTTGTTACTATACGTACGTAAACATTATTCTCTACCTTCCGTTTCAAATACAAGAGTTACCAGATACTCCACCCTGATGTTGCAAAAAAATAAAAAAATGAATACAACCTTCGGTCAAAGAGAATGTGCCTACTACTCGGTTCAAGTGCACAATCTACTTCCATTATCCATAAGGACAATAAGTAAGTTCTAACAATAAAAAAATGCTATTAAGAAATAAAAAAAGAAGGTGGGTTGCGCACGGATCGATGAGTAGATCAAGCCAAATAGATAATATGTGTTTACTGTTGATGAAATTTGTTATATTGTTCCATATAAATTGGTTATGTTTTTTTTAATTATTTTATTTTTTTATTGTTTATTATGTTAACAATAATTAGGTTAATTGGATCAATTACGTTTTTTTATTGTTAAAGTTATCTTAACTTTGTTAAATAGCTAATCTTTGGCATGTTTCACATTTTTTTTAATGTTTCTCTCTGCACGGGACACCCCAGTGAGGGAACATTATTATGTATAAAAAAAGGATACAAACAATGTAAAAGTATAAATAAATAAACAAATAAATAAATACTAAAAATTTCATTAGTTAATACTCAATTTAAAACGTTTATAGGTGTGATAACGGTTTTTGAATTGATTGACTCGTTATCTCCATTTCGATTATTTATATTTACTGGTAAATTGATTTTTTAATTTGCCTAATTTGTTGTTTTTTTTTACGGGATAATTTATTGCCTTATGATAAATTGATTAAATTTCATAATATTTTTTCAGACTTTTAAATTATTTTGTAAGAATATAAATGTATTCTTCATTTGAGTTATTTCTTAAAGATCGTTTTAAGTTTATGTGTTGTTGTTAGTTCTACATTCAATTTTTGTTATTCTTTTGATATCCTTCATAAGAATTTCATAATTGATCTTGGATCTTCTAGTTTGCAAGTAATACATTTCCATTGCGCTCGATAATTTATATTTTTTTAGCAATTGTCGTGCGTGGTACGACATTTGAAAGCTTTGTATGCATTAAGTACAGTTTATATTAATGATTAAAAAAAAAAAACATATTTTTTTATAAAAAAAAATATAATTGTTGATTATTATTTCAGCTTCATCATCATTTCATGTCCGCTCCCTAGTTGCAGCATATGGTATCCACTAAAAGCCTCCATGCATCTCTATTGGCTGCCAACTCTTCTACGTCCTCTCAAGTTAGATTTTCTTCTCGAAGTTCTAAAATAAACTGCTAATAAACAGACAACAGTGGACGTCCAGGACGCCAAGAACCTGATGACATGTAAAATAGACAAACGTGGTTAAGGTTCTCAGAAGACAAACGCAGTATGATGTATATAACCTTGCAAACCCTATCGCTTTCGGTTGACGACAGTTGTCACCGGAGTTCGCTGCGTCCGTTCTTCTATTACTTAACTCCTTACTAAGTCAAACCATCACACACCTAAGATTTTTCTGAGACACTTATTCTCAAAACTCGGAATTTTGATGTTTTGAACTCTAGTGAGGTGCCACGATTGCATCCGTAAAGGAGAATAGATGTTATACAGGCGTTACAAAGCTGGCATTTGATTTTCACCTAATGATTTCCAATCTTCATATAGCCTTCATACTGTTGAATGGGGCGCCTGTTACTCTTAACCGCACTTCCAGTTTTTTTTTAGAGCTGCCACTTTTTATCAGATATTATACTCCCAGGTATTTGAAAATCTCAACCCTGATGTTTATTTGCAATTTATTAACTTAATTGTCTGTGGTTATATTTGTTTTGCGTCTATAGTCGCGTTTGTCTACAATGATATGTTGATAACCAATAGAAGTTTGTTTTATTCTGTCAAAACATTGACTCGGGCTCTTGCATAATTGCAACAATAATATTGTGATTTCTGTTTTCAAATTTTGAATGAATTTAGGAAACGAATTAACAACAGAATAAGGCCACTGATTTTATTTACACACCCAAATGTATTCTTCATCCGTCAGGTAACAATTACAGGTTTTACTAAACGTATTATTTTCAAATCAAATCCTTTCGTTTATGAGCATATTTTTTAAAAGAGTTTTATTACTTTTCGTAAGAAAAAATAAAATTTCTTACAACTTTTTAGACGGTCAGATTTACAATTAATCATTTTTTAGCATCGTAAAAATAACATCGCAATACTCCAGCAGAATCGGGATGTTTTAAAAATCTCATGAAACCCTCTTTTTTCGGTTATTCGAGAGTTTAGGGTTGCGGAATAGGTACTTCATAATTAAATCGCGGAAGAGCCTTTATTGTAAGCGAAAATATAAAAGATGCCGCGGGTTGTAAAAAATATAACGTCATTAAAGTGTATTTTTCTTCGTTTGATTTTTTAGGGTTTTTGGCTGGTTTCGTTTTATTTTATTTTTAACTCGTTGAAAAATGATACTTTTATTTTTTTAAATACATTTGTGATGGCCGTATGAAAAAAAATACTGGACCACAAAGACAAAAATAATTTATTTACTAACTGGTGAAAAATAAAATGCTTAAAACTTGCATTATTATTTTTAAAATTTCGACCGGAAAACCTCGTTTTATTTTTTGTCAAAAGCACAACTATTTCATCTGCACAACACATCAACTTTAGATGACTTATGTAATGTTTATATATATACATATCCTGTTGTAGTGCCTTAGAAGTAGGTACTGGCAACCGTCGGTAGAAGAGCAATATACAGCATACACTACAGATTGGCAACCCAAAAGATCAGTTACGTAAGTAAGCATATAAAAGTGCCGACGCACTGCTCACTTTTCCTCTCCTCCACCTTTGCAACTCGCCACCTACAACCAAGATACGATATCTTTTCAACTCGAAATTATTGTTAACTGCGTAGTAAAAATATATGAATTCTAACATCAGTGCTCATTTGTAATAGCAATATATTAAACAACGAATCTCGTCTGTTATTACCTGTAATTCAATAGATCTTAAATAAATAGTGGTCAAAACTCATGAGAGTACAGACTTTTATTTTTTATTATAAAGCGTAAAGCAACTTTTTGAAAAGCAAAGAGAGGCCACTTGTAGGATGTCGGATGTAGGATTTCTATCAACTTCTTACACCACATTTAAGCCTGTAGCGTAGAACTTATAACGTCTAGTGTCGTTGATAGATCTGCCCACTGAGCCAGTTCTAGATTCGACAATTAGCCGATCGCTAATTAGTGATCTTCACCATAACTGGTGATCTAAACCACAATTGGTATCCCTGAACACTGGTGACTCCGACAATCAGCCCCTACACTGGGATCTATCTTGCGTCTTTTAATAGCCCACTTTCATATATTACGGTTTCCACCGGCAAACCTGCGTCCAGTATACGGACGCAGGATAGAAATGATGTTTTTTTGACTGACTCATACTTGTACCTAATAATAAATAACTAAACAAAATATCCTTAAGGATATTTTGTTTTGTTATTTGGCATAATTTAAAAAAACCCTTATTTTATGTAAATCAAGTCAAGGGTTCTGAGCAATACGCAACCCGATACGCCTTGTAGCCACAAAACGTATAGGCGGTTGGGGTTCTAGTTCCCCATATCCAACAACGTTATTATGTTTATTTATATAGGAGCCAGATGACAATACGTCTTGCAGCTACAAAGCGCATGGACGTTTCAAAATCTATCCCACATTTTTATTGGAAATATTTGTACAAGTTTTACAGTAAGTATATACAACAGTTAACAGGGCAAAATTTCAAATAAAAAAAACAAAATTTACACATAAATAACATAAAAAACATTCGTGTAAAAAAAAATGAAATAAAGCAAAAAAATACATGTTATTAATACTACACGAAAAGTATGTGTACATATTAAAAAAATTTCAACCTAAATTCGATACTTTTGATATATGGAATAAGTTAAACGTTTTCAAACCCTCTCATTAGCAAAATAATATTTGAGTAAGGTACGTTGTAAGTTCCAAGGTAGAATTACTTTCGGTCACGTGTGCAAATAGCGTTGTGTTTACCACAAATACACATTGAACAATAGTAAAACGGACTTTGAGAGAAATTGTATTGTACGTAACATCACTATTGTCTATGTTACAAAGGAAACATTCCAAGAGTTTAGGATTGACTCAATATTGACATATTATTAGCATTAAACTTCATACTACACGTTTAGTAAAATCAGGATTTAAGAAATTAAATTACCTTGGAGGAGAATTTAAAAAAATAGAAATAAATGAAATAATACTGAATGGATTATATGGAAATAATATACAAATATATATGAATAAAAAGGTGATAAACTTAAAGTAAACTTTGGTGTACAACATGGATTAATTTTGAAACAACTGTAATGTATACGTTACATGTACTAATGACTTATAATTATACAATTTTACACAAAAAGTAAGTATGTATGTACATCGATGATAAAAGACTATTTGAAATAAAAATTAAACTCACGAATTGACAAATAAATACATACACAACCATTTTGTTGACTTGATGGAAAAACACAAACTTGCATAGACTCAATGACGTATACATTTTAAATCCAGAAAAATATCATAAAATAATTTTCTGAATATACATCGAACGACTATTTAAAATGTTAAATACTTAGGACTAACAATAGCCCGACTACTGACATGGACAATTTATATCAAAAAAGCAGAATTATCGAGTCTTTTAAAAACGTTCTTCCAAGGTTTTGGTTATTTTCCACAAACATACCTGCGTTTTTTATCTATTTCAATCAAGTTAATAAAAACATTTAAAACTGAACCCAACAACATCGAGAAATATAAATAAATATGTATTTGATATATCGATAACATTAATATTATAAATTTTACTACACAACAGAAATGAATAAGGTTTTCAAGAACGAAATAATTGAAGTCTGAGCATCTACAGGGCTCAAACGTCACCCATCGTTAACTAATGAAATTGATGTTTGTTTGAATATACGCGTTTTTTCAATTATTCCATCTGTTTATTTTTGTGGTGTTAAAGAGCTCAATTGATATGAGCGAGATTTATAAAGTTTAAAAAAACGGAATTATTGAAATCTCGACATCTACAGGGCAGGGCACAGAATATGTGACCTGTCGTTAACTGGTTCAATAATTCATAAAGAAATTGGATGTTTAAATGTACGTTAAGCTGAATTGATATGAGTGCAATTCACCTTACTTTTTATTTAAATACATACCTAATTTTATACATTTTTGACCTGTTTGTTTAATCGAACATATTTTGGATCCGTCAATCTTTTCAGACGACTTTAATTTCACCCTCCTGAGGTTATAAAGATAAACATATCAGAAGTGGTTGGCCGATAATTTGTTTCGATTTATTTTAGCCAGAAAAGTTTTCTGTTCCTTTATTTAATTTTTGTTTATTCAGAAAAATAATAGCCATACAAAAAAATATACACAATATTATAAAAAAGCATAAAATAAAGCCGAATCCGTTTTCCACAGAAATACAATTATAAAAATCCAGTTCAGTTAGATATTAATACATGTAGAAGTGCATGTGTGGGAGTTTTTATAATTGAGGATGCGTGTGTAAGTGAGTGGAGTGTGGTTTTGGTACGTATGTGTGTGAGTGTATATGGGTGTGAGGGTGGATTTATGGACATGGTGAGTGTGTGGTATGAGTGAATAAAAACATCTTAAATTTATTATTTTTTAAATATTTTTTTTATATAAAGAAACAGATATTTTTTCAAAGATTAGTTTTTTAATTCTTATTTTAAAAGTGGGTTTACTGCAGTTAAATATATCTATGCTATTGAAAAATCGTGGTTATACAAGTAAAACTGACTATTTGCAAAAATGACGAAATTGAGATTATTGACTTTTTGACATCGTATTAGCATAATGCTTGACTGGTAAAAATGCCAAGTCGGTCCGACACTCCAAAACAAATTTAATTTGTAAAATATGTGAACAATTGATAGAAGCTCACAGATTTTTGACAAGTAAAACTGACCAACACACATAGTCACTTTTATTAGTAAATTTAAGATCCAAAAAATTGACCAAGTAATAGTTAGTTAATTTTACTAAAAAATCATTAATAAAATTTATTCTCTAGATTATTACGTAACACTTCTTGTTATTTTACATTTATTTTGTATTTCTGTGTTTATTTAACCTTCATTAATATAAAAATGAATTTTTATTTATATCACTACAGAGATGGGTAGAATTTTTATTTCAAGATTATAGATATTCGAGCGTTTACAGGGCTTATGACCTGTCATAGGTTGGGTTCAAGTGGCCACTTTTATGTAGATACTATACAACATTCCCCATTCCGCTTATTAGCGAATATCCATATCGGTGACATTTTTGGTTTTTGTATATATGTCATGAAACAAGGAAAGCTTTCGCTAGCGCGTTTGGAGCGCCATCTATGTATTTGATATTGAGGTTAAAATAAAATGTTTTTGAAATACTTTTATAATACACATTAAAGTTAAAAGTACCGTTCATATAATGTTAAATTATCAACCATGGAAATGAAAAATCTGATCTTTGAAAAGCAATTGAACTCTAGAAAAACACTGAACATTACTGATTTTGTCACTTGGCCAATTTCTCTTGTATGCCCACGAAATGCACTTTAATTACGCGCCAAGCAAATCATAGGAGAGTTTCGTGCATATTATCACCAGGTAGTATATTTTTTTCCCTTTTCTGTTTCGTTTAATTTTGATTTCCGTTTTTATTTTTTTTCGAAAATAAAAACGAGAATTTCAAAACAGTTACCTTTTATATTATACACAGGACTCAATTGTTATAGGAGTATACGTTAAGTTAATAAACTTGTTAAACTTCTGTAACAGAACAGAACGCCCGAAATTCCTACACCATTCAAATCACGAGTTATCAATTTGGGAGAGTATTGAAGTTAAATGAGATATATTGAAATCATCATCAAACTGCGCAAAATTATTCCAACAAATTGGTAGCTATCATGTAACATTGTATTTTTAAAGTCAATTAATTTTAACAGAGACGTGTTTTGTATTTTATTTAAATATTTAAATTTATAAATAAATTACAATAAAGATGGAGAGCATAAAAAAAAAGTTCGATTAGCGGTGTTAGTAAACTTTTTTTATTTTATTTTTATTATTTATTTATTCATTCAAAATTACACTAGTTTAAATATTTATTAACTTATTAAGGCTTTTTAGGCTATGCTCGTGTCAAGCCCTCAATAAATAACAATAAAAATACTTAGTAAAATTAATTCGATCAAATTATAATGACAGAATAAATAAAAAAAAGGTAAAAGTAATAAATAATCAAATTCCAAAGAACACAATGCTAAAAAGATAGTCAGGGATAATTTTATTTCAGAATGCAAAAATGCAAAAAACATTATTGTATTCCCATGAGTTAGCAAACTCATTCTGCGATATATACAATTAAAGATTATCAGATAAAAATACATTTAGTTGAACATAATTAAAACAAAAAGGGACATATCTCGGAAACCTTTTTTAAAAAAAATTATAATATATTCTTTAACATTAACATTCTTTAACATTTAAGGTGGCCTCCGTGGGGAAGAGGTCAAGAAGCTTGACTCACGCACGGAAGGTTCCGGGTTCGATTCCCGGTGAGAACACAAAAATTAAAATGTCATATTTCTCACGCCTGGGTGTTCTGTGATGCAATTCACCACTGTAATTAGGCTTCCTGGCCTGTTGTGGTGCAAAAAATAATAATAATAAATTAATAATTAACTTACATACGCCAGGGGTTATAGAAAAATAATTTAAGAAAACTATTTTTTAGTGTTATTTGATTTCCATTCGTAGACTGGTAAGAAATTGATTTAAGGTGAATAGATAGGAGGTTATATTGAGTAGAGGCAATATAGAGGAGTCACCTCAATCAGAATTTAAAGGAGTGTACAGGGGGTAAATGTAGACAGTTATGAGATCGTGTGCGATGGTTATGTATATCACTGTTGAATGTAAGCGCTAAATTTGAGTTTAATTTATGTTGCAATATTTGTAAAAAAGGTTCATATGAAGGTAAAATACTAAAAATAATTATGTTTTCGTCTATGAGACAGCAAAACAGAACATCCATATTAAACTCTTGTGTAGCTGTGATGTCACACTATTTGATATATGACACAAGACTTGAAATATCTCTCTTATTTTTAAAAGTTATGAATTCGTATACATATTAAAAGTTATGAAGACGTCTATACAGACACTTTATACAAGAGAGAGCACGAAGATAGAAGTCATAACAAGGAAGACAAAGACGCCGTTCTGCGGCGGGTGTTGTCTAAAACAGATTCAGTCTTTAGTCGGTTGATGACAGTGGACGCACGCGCGTAACATGAGCGGCGTATTTGTGATTTTTAATTTATTTTGGTAAAACAGGGCTAAGTTACATGTTTTTTTGCATAAATTATGGAAAAAACATTATTAAACAGAATATCTCCTTTTTTTTTAAATGTCTGAACTTTAGAATATTCCGTCTTTTACTAGTGATAACACTATGTTACATCACGCGCAAAAGAATTATTTACCACAGTCTTTTAAGAGTTAATATACTTGATGGTTGGAATTTGTCAGGTTAAGTGGTGGATAAGATCTTTTGTTTCCATGACATAGTTCTAACTCTTGTGTGGCTGTGATGTCACAATAGTTGACATACTTTAAAAGGCTTTATTTATTTCTCATATTTTTTTAAATGATAAAGTTGTATTTTTTACAAAATTCAAATGGCCATTTTCTTATCGGATTTAGAAAGTAAAATTTTACTTTCTTTAAAGCTGGATTTTAATAAAAAAATATTTAACCTTGCTACTCGAAGAATGATGTCCGTAAATACAGCGATACATCTGTATTAAAGAAAGCATGAATATAGACAAGGAAGACAGACGGAAACGGTTTTCTGAAGCCGTCAAGTCATTGTTGAGTGAAACAAACTTAGTCGGTTGTTGACAAAGATGCGGGACTCACGCATGAATTATGAACGGCGAATTTATGTTTTTTTTTGTTATAGCAGGACTAAATTTTTTTTTATTTTTATAAATTACGAAAACAAAGTAATACACTGTGTCTGTCATGTTTTTTATTTGGGTCTTTTGCAGCCCTTGCAGAAGTATTTTGTCATGCGACGTTTTCAGCGAGACAATAGCGGGAAATTTTTTGCCCACTCAGTTGTTTTACTTGATATTTAACTACTGCCTTTTTGGTAATCTTCAATTTAATAAATAAATACATTTTACTAATAAATATATAAGGATAAAAAAAATACAGAGCTACAAAGGGTTCGTCTTTTAGACGACGATTACGCGATATACCCCGATCTGATTACTGTGCGTCCGCAATCAATGCGTGCGGGTAACTAATTTCACTATTTACGGAGGTACTAGATGTGGGCAGGGAGGCAAGCGGGGGGAACTTATAGAAACAGAAAAAGCACGGGGTGCCAGTAGTCTAAAGGACAAATGGTTAGTGATCTAGGGTTAACAAGGCCTACGACATGTTATTGGCGAGATTAAGTGGCCACTTTACACACTGTGTAACATTTACAACTTTGCCCATGTTTGAAAATCCGTATTTCTTTAAATACCCCATCTGTCGATTTAAGCATTAAAAAAAACTCCTTGCCAACAAACATATTTTTTTTGAGAATATACATTAACTGCTTTCAATGCCCTGCTCCTATTACCATCAGGGCAATCTAAGTACACACACAGTCAATTTATCAGTCATCCTCAATCTAATTTTATAAATTCTGAAAGCGATAGGGTCTGTTAGTTCATTACCTTGCTAGTAAACCGGAAGAAACAAGTCTGATCGGGAAAACCAGAGCTGAACAAAATAAAATTAGAAAACCTTTCATTATAGCTAAAAAAAATGTTTTTGCAATATGCAAATCTAAAACAAGGATACGAGACCTTTTAAATGCATCTAGGTAAGTGGATGGGGATTTTAATATAGATTTGAGTGAATTTAAAAAGCACACGAAGTACTCTTACTAGTCGAGATATATAATTACTAGACCTCATAATATTTTTTTATGTTTTATTTATTTATTTGGACACCTTGTAGGCATCTTAGACATACAATAATGACAGACTATGATAAATGACAGACTAAAGTATAAAAAAATAAAAATGGATTTAAAAGAAAAAAAAAGCATCTTAACATATCAGTTAAATATATATGGGCATGCATAAGGTACATTCATATATCGCTGTAAAGATAACAGAAGTGAAATAACAATATAACTCTAACTGGTTTGTAAAAAATATTATTCAATAAAAAAGAGCAGAAACCTTTATTGGTGTGAACAAATTGATCTAATTGAATTTTTCACATACTTGGCAACGTCTAAAAAACGAATGAATGTTCAATACTACAAGAAAGCTAACAATTAATTTATAAGTAAAAAATATTTCTCTTTACCATTTTTTTTACATCATTATATATTTTTATACATAAACATATACTATTTACCTAAATATTAGTTTTCAATAATAAAACATATATATATATTTATTTTTTAATGTTATTCAAAATTGTCTTCTTAGTTATTTTTTTTAACCGGTTCAAAGTATTTCTAATACCAAATTATCTTTTTTTATCGATAATTCTATAACTAGTAATATTTTATTCTTTTATATAGTTTATATTTCTTAGACTTTCTAAATTAATAATATTGTTTTAAATGCTTTGTATTACTTATAATTATGCTTACATGTATGTATATTTAATTGTATTTGTAATTAATATGTAAAAGGCACTAAGTGCCGTTTATTTCAATAAAATAAAATAAAAATAAAAAATTGGAATAACAAAAAAAGGTAAATTAAAAAGTTTTTTTTTTTAATTATACAAGTGAAAAAAAAATACGTCAATGGTCTTTTCGAAAAGTACATAGTAAACTGATTAAATTCCAATAAAAAAAAAAAACTTTAAGACGTTTTAAGTCAGACTAAGATTAAATATATATATTCTACTACCACAAAAAATAATGTTTAACCACCTGAACAATGGATGGAGATTCTTTTTATAAATGACATTTTTTTTAAACAATAATCTTATTTCCTATCATCAAACGTTCAACCTGCATTTTACATAACTAATAATATTGGAACATTGTTAAAAATTTTGAAGACAAAGTCCGTAAATGTAATAAATCTGGCATACGCCAATTAAATTGTAATAATTCCGATTTAATAAACATTGGAAAAACTAAAAGAAACTTCCATATTTATTAACTTCCACAATTATTTCTTAACTTTATTCCTGGCAAATCAATATCCAGTATACCATGAAACCGATTAATTTTTAATCGATTTCTTTTTGCAGAATTTTTACCCAAGAGTACTCGCTAATTTTAATAATGATTTTGATTAAATTATAACTAAAATCTCCTTTGCTAAGTTTTACTCCATTATTTGAATCGGGTTTTGGTTGCGTGACTAGTGTTGCGGACTCACGGATCACGGTTCGAACCCACCCTACCCCAACTTTATTTCCGTTTTCTAAAATAAAGTTATTTACAACTCTTTGAAAATATTTACCAATATAGAAATATTTGGGTAAATTGTAAGAACCGTAATATTAAAAAAAAAAAAAAACATTAACCTATGCGTTTTTATTGATATTCTTATAAAAGAAATTAACTATGTTTAAAAAAAAAAAACGAAAAATATAAATATTATCAATTTCAAATGGGTACTAACGAATCTAATAAATTTCAACCTACTATAACTTAACTGTGCCGTTTAGATGATGATATGTGTGAAAAAGGCTATTTTCCGTCGGATATCACGTGGCTAGTATGTTTATTTGGAAATTCTTGTAATAATGAATACACTTTAGATTCCTGTTGGTTGCATAAATAATATGATGTGTGTTTAATAACACATTGTAACTACATTTATATTCTAATGAATACGCGTTGAGTTAAGCAGACAGAATCAAAACTTAATACTAATGAGACCGTTTTATTTATAAAAGAAAATCAGTTGAACTTAACTCTGAAGAGCTTTTAGAAACTTAGTAATTTAACATCCGTGCAAGACGAAAGCTCTTTCTCAAGAACCTTCATAACAATATTACCACTTAAACTGCATCACGTCACTAAAGTTTACCTAAGTGCATGTTGGATATCAGTAATGAGCAATAAGTACACATAATTAGTAAAAGTTACGGTGTGAGGAAACAAAGATAATTACAAGAATGTCATTCAAAAAGGTAAGTAAACCAAAAGAAGTAAGAGTATGTTAAACTCAAACTCAAAACATTGTTGATTTAACTAACTAGTATAAGAAGCATAAAAATTAGAAAATTGTTTTCAGGCGTTGTGTTGTACGTAGGTGAATAGGTTAGGCGGGATAAATCTCCCCGAATGATAAGGATTTCAGCTCTTTTACTTAACAATAGTCGACAGATAGAAGAGTCGAGGAAACGTGGATGTTAAAATATCGGAAGAATAGTGAATCCCTGTAAATGCCTAAACTGCCAAATCACCTTCTCACAATGTTTTCCCTCACTGTTGCAACAAATTTAGATAGAAATATTTAATATTAGTTCTTACCAGGTTTTTATGCCGTTGGCACTATTTTGCAACTATTTTGATTTCGTTGCAGAATCCAACATCAGGGTTGATTTTCTGGTAGTTTGAGTGTATTTTTTTAATCTTATGCACTAAAGATTTGTACCATGTCACAGTCTTTGCTGTATGCAGATTGTTCATTGAAGCCTATAGGGTAATATTTGTATGAAATTCATACTTTACTATCTACAATAAGTAAAATTGTCATCCAAACTGACCAGTATTTTAACAGAAAAAAATGACCAAAGTTGCTTCTTTAAACAAATTAAATTTTCCTTGGTATGTAGGGCAAATTTTGTGTATCGTAAAAGCCTTTTACACATACAAAATACAATACAGTTTTTTTTCCCAAGACTCGACCATTGTCCACGTGTAAACAGCAATTATTGAGACAAAACATTGTCCTGAGATATTTTCAAGGAGAGAAATGGGCAGGTTATCCCCACGAAACAACAATTACCCCCACCATCGCAATTTATCAAAATAACAAATAAATTCTGGCTCTGGTGGTTTTGCGGGTGCACAGAACAAAGGTGGTCGATCGATAAAATACGGGTTTCTTGTGATTAAAAAATAAACAATTGGATATTTTCAGAGTTAAATAACAGTTTCTGAAAATTCATTAAGTTTTCAGGACGCCGCTGAAACTAGGACGAGTCACTAAACGAAATTGAGTGTGATATACTGAAATTATCTATTGTTGAATTTATCAATTTTAGTTTCCACTATGCTTTCAGAATGCAGAATGCACTATAATTTTATAGTTTTTTTTTTTTTTAAATAATTTTAAATTCAAATTTCATTGATAAACTCTTACGGATTACATACATTTAACAAAATATTTTCACTTTTAAAATTCACATTCTACTGTTAACAATAATATTTTTAACATCTTTTGTAAAGGTTGTCTGAGTCTTTTGTTAAGTTTTGTCTGGTCATTTATTGTATAATTTCAGTCCATGGTTTATGAGTCTCGATTGTCCTTTTCTCGTTTTAAAAGATTGTTTATGATATTTTTCTGATATTCTCGTATTGTGTTCATGTTTACTACAGTTTTTTTTCAAGTTTTAATTCTTCGTCTACAATTACATCAGTGGCTAATTTATGAATAAATTTTAAAGATTCTAGTTTAAAGAGTTCAGTTACATTTAATTGTTTAATTTGTTCAAAAAGTTATTTAGTTGCTGTTAGGTAGGGAAGGTCATATACCAACTTTAATTTTGTTATTTTGCTGTCTTTGTAGTCTGTTTATGTCATTTTGATTTCCTGTTCCCCATAGTAGTTGCATATAACATATTTTAGTTTTTACATAGGCTTCATACATTTTTTTTTCCTTTATTGGAACAAAGTTTTTGATTTTAAAAAATACACTCGATAAAGTCGCCCCTTTGCTAATTAAATTGTTGATATGAATTGTCCATGTCAATTGTCTGTCTTTTAGTCCTAAGTATTTAACATGTTCGATTTCATCAAGCATCAGTTTTCTTTGTTCAAACTTGCGAAATCTAATCGCAATTCAAAAACGGTAAATTATTTTTTTGTAAATATGGTTATTATTATTTAAGTCATATATACTCGTATAACAGTATTATTTCTTTTTTTAAATCATAACTTTAAAAAAAAATCTTACTTAATTAGTTACACAGTCATTATCACTCAGTCAGTGTGTTCTAAAGAGGACTGTATAAACAATAAAAACAAACAAAATAGTTTGTTTATAAAAGGTACAGGAAATAAAATATGAATGATAAAAAAAAAAAAATTTTGAAAATAAAAATAAACTTTTGTATAAAAGAACATGCTTAATGTTTACAGCTTGTATTGTTTTATATCATCTCAAATGGTAATAAAACCAACTGGTCCAAGAAGAAGTTTAAAAAATTGAAAAATTGTTTTCATGCGTTGCCTATTATGTGAAATAATTCAGTCAGATGAATCTCTTCACACCAATAAAGGTTTCAGCTCTTTAACTTCACTTAAATCAACAAATGGAAGAATTGAAGAAATATGGATGTTCAAACATAGGCGAATGGTGAATGTTACACAGTGTGTAAAATGGCCACTTAATCCAGCCAATGACAGATCATTAGCCTTGTAAATGCCTAGACTTCCATATTCCCTTATTTAAGGTATTCTCCATCCCTGTTGTTATTTGTTAATCTCAAATGGTTTTCGTTCATATTTTATTATCGATTCAAAACCACAATGTTTTAAATTTTCGGGCAACGACTCTGGTGATAGTGAGTAGCAAGTTTTGCATGCTAGTTCAATTGATATGACAAAAAAACAGGGGGTTTCCGAAACCGATAGACATAGAAAAATTAGTAAGTGGTTTTGAACAAATATTTAATAACATATATCAAAATTTTTGACCACAGTTAACTTTTTTAATATTTAAAAAAAATATTAACAATTAATTGACCATGTTTCATAATAAAATACAACAGATACTTTAGTAAATGTTTGTTAAATAACATAATGTGTTTAATTATCTTTCTCTTTGTATGAAATCTTCAATGTAAGCATCACTTCAGACATTTAAGTAGTGATTATAAATTTGTGTAAAATTAATTTCTATGCTTTGACTATAGCAACGAGCTTATTATTTTGGGATCAAACACCGTGAAGTGGTATTAAATCTATACTCAAGTGGATAGATTGAAAAGCACTAAACTAGGGTTTAACCACCCTTTGCTTTATGGTTCAACCCTTTAAAAATTTAATTATCTTATTATTTTTCACATTTAACACGTAATTTTCTGTTTTCAATCGAGTTAATTTTTAACAGAAAAAAAATTAATTTACAACAGAGATGAAGAATATTTAAGAGAAGTTAATATAGAAGTCTAGGGGGTTGAATCCAGTCCTTGTCTTAAAAAAATTGAACAAACTCAAAATATTGTTGATAAATCCACCTGGTCCATGAAAAAGTATAGAAATTGAAAAAATTACATTTTCAGGCGTTGCCTAGTATGTAGGTGAAATAATTCAATTTGATGAATCTCACCCGCATAAATAAAGGTTTCAGCTCTTTAACTTCATAAAAATCAACATATGAAAGAATTGAAGGAATATAGATGTTCAATTATGGGCCGAATGGTAAATGTTACACAGTGTGTAAAGTGGCCACTTAAACCAGTCAATGACAGGTCATAAGCCCTGAGGATGTTTGGACTTCTATATTTCCTTCTGTAAAATGTTTTGGATGTCTATTGTAATATTTTAAACTGAGGTACATTGACATGCATAAAAAGATATTTGCCTTAAATGTGATAAAAACATAATAAAACAGCGTTTTTGTGAAAAACGGTTTGAATTATGCTTTAAATAAAAGTTTTTTTATTTGTGAAAACAGTTTAGTTCAAACCCTTTTTTATAATATTATGTGTTTTGTCTGCATCTTCAGAAAGTTATTGAAACCAACATTTTATATACTTAATGAATTTTAGAAATAAACGACGAGTAATATTTAAGTCCAAAACAATATTTTGTTTTATTTTTTTTTATCAATTTCTGGAAAAATCTTTTAATTTTTCTTGTCTATATGAATACCTCACTGGGCATAACCCGTGTCGAGGCATTCATTTGGAATAATCAATGAGCAGTTTCATAGCTTACGCCATTTCTTCGAGACAGGTATCTTTATTATATACATAAAGTTCAGTGTATTTATACATAAACAGTAAGTATAATATCTATCCTATATCAAGCTTCTCTACTGGAATTTGCGGCATTCTACTGCGGTAGCACTCTGGGTTGGTTGGAAATTGACGTGCAACACTTTGATCATATATTTTTGTGGGGTTTGGAGTTGGAAGGGTCAGGAATAGAACTTGCATACTAACATACTTTGAACTAGTAATCCGTAAGACCTTTTATTTCATATTTGGTTGGAGGTAAACAGTTAAATAATGCATTAACTTCTAATGTAGTGTAGAATTAGTATAAAAAAATTCTATATTTGTGATCAAAGAAATAAAAGGATACTGCTATTTATCACTTAATAGAGGACGAAAAATTTGATTTGACAAAGTAATAAATTAATTTCATCATGCTTGGAGTTATCGTTGTTTACTTCTGGCATACAGATTTTTTTATGAAGGCAAATTTTTGAACGGTTTATTTCCAATATTATTAACTTTTTAAATTAAACAAAACAACTTTGTTTTTAACAGCTATTTTTTTGTTTTCTTTTTCCGCCGACCGATTTTAAAGCAAACAAGCTTCTTCATCAAGGTTTACGTAACTAATGAATTGATTCCTATTTTATTTTTATCATGTTCACTAAATACTACACGTGGATCAAGTTGTTTTTTCCTTACACGGGCGGTAATTTGATATCAATATCTTCGAAGTAAGACAGGAAAGGACCAAACGAAATATTCTTTATTTGGTTATGATTTATTATTTTCTTAAATTAGTGGTTAAAAACAAAGTTGTTTTAGTTATTTTATCATAATGAATGACCACAAAGTTAGTGCTTCAAATAAAAACTTTATAATTTACTTATTTTATTTTTTATTTATTTTTAATTTCAAGTACAAGGAATAAGTACTTTAGCGGACTTATTACTAGAAGCAATATCTTCCAGCACTCCATAAAAATATGGAAACAACTGCGCGATATTGCATAGATTTATTTACTATGAAGCGTTTCGTCCAGATGCCCTTTAAAATATATTTGTGTTTATGTTGAAACATTTAATTAATATTTTTTGCAATTATTTAATTATGAATGTTATTCCACTTTTCATTATGTTGTATTCCAACTCAACACAAGACCCTTGGCCTTATAGAGTTTGGTATACTTTACAATTGTATTTTTTTGTAATATGTATGTATTTGTGTGAATAAATAAATAAATTAAAAAAAAAATATAAATAATGAGATTGGAAGGTTATATAAATTTGAAAAATATAGTTATACAAATGCATTAATTACGAAATTGAGTAATAACATTGATAGCAAATAAATTATTCTCGTTTTCACGGGTTAACGAATGCTTGCCAATGTGCCACGTTACGCTGCCATAGGACTCGCTGGTAACTGCCATTTTAATGTCACATTTCGTACATTTTACGACACGATCAAGAATAGCGAGCTATCGACCAAATGCAGCGGCGCACAACGACCCTTAATAGGAAACATTCTAAACCACCCTTCTCAATCCAGTTACAATGAAGCCTTCAAGGTGTCACAATAGAGAATAAAAAAGAATAAATAAGTACAAGTCTACATAAAAATGTAATAATTAAAAATAATGAGATAATTTTATTAATACAGAAGCACTTTTATCTCATCATCATCATCATTCATTTTCCATACCCAATGGTAAATAGAACATGGCATTGGTACATTTTGATATTTTTTTGTTATATAAAGGTAAGATCATTAGTTTTACGCTTCAGGTGCCAGTCCAGGGACAACGACATATTTTTGTGTAAAAACACGTTTTTTAAAAAAATAATATTTATTTATTAATCTTGTTCATAAACGCTCAAGAGGCATTTACAAAAAAAATGCCAAAATCCTAAAAAAATAAACACTAAATATACAGAAAAATATGTTAAATTAGTTAAAAAAGAGATACCTTAAATGTTGTACAAAGTAAAAATAAACCAAAAATGCAACAATATAAGCTTACAAAATATTTTTTGTAAAGAAAACAAAGAAAATAGAGTGTTACGGTAAGCAAAAAATGTGTGTTAAATAATAATCAAGCAAGCATATTATCGCGAAAAAAGAAGAAATACAAAAAAATATGTATGTATGAAATGCTTATTTACCAATACAACAATATAATTTGATTTAATAATAAAAAATATAAAAAAAACAAGTATAAGGCAATAAAAATAAACAAGAAAGTTTTTTTTTTAATTTATAGAATTGAATTATCAATAATAGTATCGGTATCAATGAATTGTTTTGTTGATTATAAAAGGTAATAGAGCAATGAAACAATATACAACAATATTTCACGTCAACTATGTCGGGAATCAAACCCGAGACCTCTTGCGTGGTAGGCAATTGCGCTGCCCTATCACCACGAGGTCAACATTTTATTTGAACAACTTTTTTATTTATTTAATTTCCTACTGGTTTTGGAGGTATTACAAACTCCTTAAACCAACAGCGGTCCTGAGCACACAAATGTGGACTTCAGGTATTTAATTTTTTTCATCACTGTAAATACTTTTTACTTTGAAAATACTTTTTAGAAGCTCTCTGGATTATTATTTACTGCAAAATCAACACATGTTATTCTTGGGGTAAATTTTAATGGTAATTTTTTTGTCGAAAATTCTCGAGTGCGAATTACTCAAAATGGCGTCTAGTTATGCAACTTTTTTTGTTTAATTACTATTGAAAGAAAGTATTTGAGTTAATAAACCTACGACATTGGCTTTCATCAAATTAAAAAATATATATAAAACCACATTGTTTTAATCAGTTTTATTTTCTACCGACCGGTTTCAAAGCTTCAAAGCTACACAATCTTCTATATCGAGTTATATTTAACTTACTCAGAAGCTTGTGTAGTTTTTAAATTGCTTAATAGAAAAAATAAAAAATAAGTTGTTTGTAAAAAAGCTGTTTATGTTTAATTTATTTTCATATATAACGACAAACTTTGTTTTTCAAATATATTTTTTATACTTTGTAAAGTTACTTATTAAATAAACAAATACAGCTTAACTATGTTGTTACGCTGAATTAAAAATAAGTATTTTTTTCCATTTGGAATCTAGAAAAAAAAATACGTAAAAAAGATTCTCTTTTTTTTCCCTTCAAGTCTTTTTTTCAAAATTGAAACTTTGTTCCGAAAATGGAAAAATATCTTATATGTGAAGCCTATGTAAATTTTTCAAAATGTTATATATAACTACTATAGGGAACAGAAAATCAAAATGATATGAATAAACTATTGAAGTTAGTGTATGACCTCCTTTATCTAACAGCAACTAAAGAACTCCTAAAACAAGCTTGACAATTGAATATAACTGAACTCTATCAACTAGAATCTTTAAAATGTATTCATAAATTAGCCACTTATGTAATTGTAGATGAAAAACATTTAACTTTTTTTTAATTTAGTAAACCATAAACTGATAAACTTGAACGACTTCAGAATACATGCATAAGGTATATTTTTGGTCTTAGGAAAAATGACCACATTTCTGATTATCGTAGGCAACTGAAATGGCTAAAAATTAGACAGCGGAGAGACTATCACTCCCTTTCACTTTTGTTCAATGTACTTCAAAGTCTTAACGCTTCTTTATACCTGTGTGAAAAATTTCAACGCTTATCAGTTCATGGTTTACCTCTTCGTTCTAACTCTCAACAAACTTTCTTTACACCCATTCACAATTCCTCTTTATTCCCTAACTCGTATAGTGTCCACGCGGCTTGACTGTGGAATCATCTCCTATCCACCATCAAAGATGTTACTAAAGTATCTCTGTTTGAATCACGTCTGAAGAAACATCTCCTATTTCTTCCGTAATATCTCCTCTTTTCTTCTTTCCTCTTTTTTCATTTTTCTTTTTGAGTAATAGTATTGATTTAAAGAAATTTATATCCAAACACATTTATTTCTATCTTTATATATCTGTAACTTTTTTATCTTTATTTTCTATTGAATATGTTTTAGATTGAATTTTAAAAATAAAACTTCTATTAAATTGGTTGGTTAGAAGAAATTACCATTTAGCAATAAACCTGCCAATGTAAAATAAAAATTTTGTACGAAAATTTAAATACATAAATTTAAAAAACAAACAACGACACAATACGAGAATATCAGAATAATATTATGAACACAATTCTAAAACGAGACAAAGATAATTGAGACTGATAAACCAAGGACTGAAATTATAAAATAAACTACATGACAAACCTAAATATAAGACTCAGACAACCTTTGTAAAAAATGTCAAAAGTATGATCATAAACAATATGAATTTAAAAAGAAAACATGTTTAGTTAAAATGTTATCCGTAAGCGTTTATAAATAAATAAATTTCAAAATGTTTTTTTTTTAAAGCATGGTTAGACACTTGTATTGAAATATACACGAATCCGATCAACTATAATCTGAATCTGCCCGGACACAGACAAAAAGGTAATTTAATGCTCCTAAAACATTATTTTTCAATCTTAAATAAAACCGGTTGGCACCTTGTAAACCGCACGAGCGTGACATTCAAGCCATGCTACGTACTACGGTCAAATAAAACTTGACCAAATGAAACGATAAGTTGTATTTTTATATTTATGGTTTAATTAAAAGTGATTTAGAAAAGGGTTTAGTCACGATTAAAAAATACTCTCGATTAACACGCAACTGCATAAAAATTAGTGTTGTTTTCCATGAACCGATAAAACGCATTTTGTTCACTCTCGTTATACTCAAAGAAGTGCTTTGATTACAAAAAAACGATAAAATAAGGAACAATAATGGTTGTATGCAAATTATTTTATAACGTTTGTTTTGTACAAAAATGCGTTAGCAACGATATTTTAAGTACATTATCCACCTCATTGTCTAGAAGCCCACCTTGTGGTTAAATGGTAACTCATTTGCCTACCATGCACAAGGACAGGTACTGAAGCGTTAGCCCGATTACTTGATTAAAGTTATTTATCATGGAATTGCATTGTAATTGGGAAATATCTTTTCTTTTCACATTCTTAAAGTAATAAAAATCTATGAAATACTGTCGAGCAAACTTTTTTGCTACTTATTAGTAGCATGGAAAATATTTCTTTTTTGTTGTATTTATTTTTATTTAAGAAGGTAAACATGAACAGAAAAAATATTAAATGAAATATTATAAAACCCACTAAACCACGAAACTGGCTTGTCAGCAGGTTTCATATTTTTCCTTTACAAAGAAAAATGTTTAAGAAATTATATAAATTTAAAAAGTAATATAAACATTGTTAAGAACAAAAAGCATACGTATTTTTTCACAAAATGTTTAAACAAAAAAATAAATAGATGACTGTTAAAATAAAATAAAAAACAATATAAAGTCTTGTTACATATAAGCCATTTAATAATTTTTTTCTTAAAAGTTTTGTCAACATTTTCTTTTAAGATCTGTTTAGGAATCTTATTTAATTTTTTAGTAATTATATAATGAAGTGTTCTTTCACCATACATGTAAATAAGAATTCCCGCAAAAAACGGTCATTGCATCGGCCGTGCCCCTAATACGTCACGATTCTTGTTAATTTTGCACTTTGTTTCTAACCAATTAAATTTTTATAGAACATTGTCTAGGAAAATATCAAATACTACAAATATATTAAATGGAATAAGAATAATTAATGGCATTTTCGAAATGAATACGGATATTGTAGAGAAAAGTTTTTATACTTAAATGTAAAAAAGAAATTTGATAAGAATACGTTGCTAGAAAAACACAATTCGTTTGGCCTTGGTTTTTGTGACGTCATGATTCGTGGTAATGCTCTTAAAAAATTTCGACAGCCAAGAACAAAAAAACATGAATCGTGACGTATTAGGGGCGTGGCCAAGAGTATTTCATAGAACTTTATTACCTCAAAAATGTTTTGAAAAAGTGATATTTTTCAATTATCAATGCCAAATATGTCTCGTTTTTCTAATGACATTTCAAAAATAAAAATCTTTTTAAAGTTATGCATGAAAACATATCTCCGCAATATCCATGTTGATTTTTAAAATACAATTAATTATTCGAAATCCATTTCATATACTCGTATTTTTATCGGTATTGGTAGAATGTGATATTTTTCTATTATTTTGGGCATCAACACAAGTTGGGTCCGTCTTTTTGCAAAATTTATAAATATATACCAAAAGTACAATAAAAATGAAGAGGTTTTACATAATTTGAAAAAAAAATTCTTTTTTGTTTAAAAAGTTTGTTTTTACGTTACAAATATTATTTTATTTGATGAAAAGCCTTTAAAATATAATATAAAATTGACGAAAGTTAGCAATTTTGACACCAATTTCTGTTCACATCATATCGAAGGAATAAAACTGCCAAAGCTTATCGCAGTATTTTCGCAGTTTACGCTGAAAACATCATGATTTTGTTTTGACTAATTTGTTGTAAAATAATAAAGGAAAATACATTATGTTATGTCGTCTTGATCTTTTCATTTGAAAAAAAAAACGGACATAACCTTTTTTAATTAACCCAATTATTATACAATCCCTATTTTTATCAATTTAAACACAATTTAGAAAAATCAAAAGATTTAAAAAAAACATATAGAACAAGAAATAAATTGAATTAAAAATAATGCTTGTAGAATATTAATAAATCAACAAATTGAATTAAAAAACTCACTCTAATTAGCCCTCTTAGTTTGATGACAATAAATCATTAAAAAAATCCCTTACTTTGCATCACCAACATACGTATTTAGTAGTTTGTCACTTTCTATTGGACCGAAATATTATTACTTCTCTTTCGACATGTTTTTTAATGTTCCTTTATTTAATATAATATTTAGTGTTGTATAATTAATCTCAACACTGCACAATATTTTCTGAACAATATTTTTGTAATTTATTTATGTTATCCCAAAAATGTTTTTAATTTAAATAAAATAAACTATTGTAAGACGTCACTCTCCATTATGTACTCAAGAATCGTTCATTTCTTTTACGTAATGGGAAACGTTAATGTAAATATATGTATTTGATTAATGTAAAAAGTTGTATCTAGTTGAAATATTGTATTTTTATTTGTCATTATTTTTTTTTAAAAAGATAAAAAAAAGATAAGTGTAATAGTTGGGGAGTTCGTTATAATACTTCAGGTCCCGGTTTGATACCTGGCAAGGTCGACACTGAATGATTGTTTTATAAGTGGTACCACACTGCAGAGTCCTTTGGACTGATAAGCCCCAAAGTGATTTATTTATACTTTTAAAATGTTTGTATTATTGTTTTTATAAAGAATAATGTCTCTCACTGGGGTGTTCCGTGCCGAGGGAAACATTTTACAATAAGTGAAACGTTCCTTAAATTAGTTATTTAACATAGTTAACTTAATAACAAAAATAAAAACGTAATAAATTCGATTAACTTAATTATCATCTTAAACATAATAAGCAATATATACCAAATAATCATAAAAAACATAAAAAAATCAAAAAGACTTGAAGACCAAATTTCACAAACAGGACACCAATTTTAACCTATTTGGCTTGATCCACTCATCAATCCATGCGCAACCCACCTCCACTATCCATTTCTTAATAGCAATTTTATATTTTGAGAACTTACTTATTGTCCTTATGGATAATGGAAGTAAATTTTACACTTTATTTATTAACGGACAGTGTCCATCTGTCGATGCATACAATTTATAGGGTTTAAATATTACAATAAAAGAATTGTTTAAAACTTTAAAAAAAAAAAAAAAAAAAAGCATCGACAAACATAAGGGACCTCGAGAAAAGATCTGGACTATTTATTTAGTGCTCGTTTAAACAGTTGTAAACTTGAACCAAAAAAATCCAGATCTTGTCTTGAGTTAACAATACGACAAAGACGGGTCTTGGGTCGGGATTGGAGAATTAAGGTCATAGTTTGTTCTATGCTGATCAATGAACAGTACTTCATTGTTTCCCAACTTACGATCAGAATATTGAATTTAACTTATCCCAGTAATAATGGAACATCGATTATACCATTTAGTCTGCCGAACATATATATGAAATCAATATTCGTTTTACGTTTTTATAGAGAAATACTTAACATTGACTTCATATCAGCATAAGAATAATTACTTCTCTCTAGTCCAAGCATTCACGCTACTTTTATAAGTAAGAGATGTTGGATTAAATTTAACCGAGTAGTAGGCCAATCCTTAAATTCAAGCAACATGTCATCTAATACGCTGCATTTGGTATTAATTCAGTGCCCTATGTACCATCAGTAACGGAAATTATGATGGTGATAGTAACAGCGTATTAACTGGTTACAAAAAATATTGAAAAAATGCATTTATTGCGTTAAAAAGATGCTTTCAAACGCAAAATATCTGCGTTTAATTCACTTAAACAATACGTCATTGCAAAATTTTATCCTTTTTAAATGAAACTGAACCATTCATGGACAAAAAGAAATGTAAATATTTTTTTCCATTGTGAACACAGTAAATTTTTAATCTGTTTAAAAAGGCGTCGGTTAAAAATGCTAAAGGATGCCTCTTTGATAAAACATGAAAAGTTCAGTTAAATTCGTCCATTGAGAATTATTTTTGATTCTGGAATTCTATGTTAATTTTAAAAAAAATACAATTATAAAATTTTTCAAATAAATTACTGAAATTTTAAGGGTGAAGTTCATTGTGATTTACCAAATCCTTAAATTAAAAACATAATTTTAAACGGTGCACGTTGGTGGTAGCTCTCAATAGCATGCATTTTGTAAAACTATAGTAAAGGTGTATAGTAGAATTTTAATGTTTTTGTAATAAGTGTCCTGACAAGGAGACAGGTAAATCTCGAAACCGTAATTTTCTGTACCCAATAATGATTTGATTTACTGGAATGTTTATACCAGATTTAAATATAAAAAACCTTCCAAGTATTATCCTGAACCTGTTGCCTTGTTTAAAAATAAAAAATAAAAATTTTGTGTTTACAACAGACATAAAGATCATTTTGGAAGAGAGAATATAGAAGTCTAGGCATATGCAGGGCTTATGATCAGTCATTGGCTGGTTTGATTGGCTGTTTTACACACTGTGTAACATTCATCATTCTGCCAATGCTGAACAATTATACTCCTTCGATTCTTTTGTCTGTTGGTTTTCATGAAGTTAAAGAACTGAAACCTTTATTTATGCGAGTGAGATTCGTTTTACTGCACTATTTCACCTACATACTAGAAAACGCCTGAAAATATATTTTATTTTTGTTCTTCTTTTTGTACCTGTTGGATCCGTCAACAATATTTTGAGTTTGTCTTAATTTCTGTTGACAAAGACTGAATTCATCTGGTTAAGAAGTTATCAAGATAATCAACAGAGATTAAGAGCATTTTATAGGAAAGAATACAGAAGTGTAGGTATTTACTAAACTTACAACCTGTCCTTGGCTGGTTTGCGTACTACCTGGCTGGCCACCAATGTTTAATCTGACATGTGAAAGAGATGTAGGATTAGGTTGTTGACAGTTGGAGCCAGTTAGAGATTAACAAAAGACTCGAGGTTGCTGTTTGATGCGTATTTATTACAATGTGAATTAATAGTGAACTGTGTCACGCGAGTTTTACGGCGATGAAGAGTTGGAAGTAACGGCACTCGTACTCACTTCATACTGGAACTGAGTTACTGACTGACTGAACTTTACTGGACTGTCGGGCTGACTAGGCGTTGACTGCGCCCTGTGGTATCTTTATAGACAACGTTCCTTTGTTCTTCATATCTCTATGATAAGGACGATTATAATATACAGCATGACGTTAATCTCGTAATTTGCAAATGTAATAAATTGAATTGAATAAGAAACGCTGACTTGCTCCATCGGTCGTCGCCTTATAATTTCAGGTGAAATTATTTAGCACGTGTCTGTCGTCGCTCATGAACTATAAATCCCTCAGAGATACGGTGCATTCAGTGTACTAGTGCAGTTCTTTTTGCGCCATAAAGTTTGATAAGGGTGATAATCATTTCATTTCATTTCATTTCATGGTATTTTATTTTATTTTATTTTATTTTATTTTATTTCATTTCATTTCATTTCATTTTATTTTATTTTATTTTATTTTATTTTATTTTATTTTATTTTATTTTATTTTATTTTATTTTATTTTATTTTATTTTATTTTATTTTATTTTATTTTATTTTATTTTATTTTATTTTATTTTATTTTATTTTATTTTATTTTATTTTATTTTATTTTACTTTATTTTACTTTATTTTACTTTATTTTATTTTATTTTATTTTATTTTATTTTATTTTATTTTATTTTATTTTATTTTATTTTATTTTATTTTATTTTATTTTATTTTATTTTATTTTATTTTATTTTATTTTATTTTATTTTATTTTATTTTATTTTATTTTATTTTATTTTATTTTATTTTATTTTATTTTATTTTATTTTATTTTATTTTATTTTATTTTATTTTATTTTATTTAGTTTTATTTTATTTTATTTTATTTTATTTTATTTTACTTTATTTTATTTAGTTTTATTTTATTTTATTTTATTTTATTTTACTTTATTTTATTTAGTTTTATTTTATTTTGTTTTATTCTTTTTTGTTTTATTTATTTTTTTATTTTTTTTACACACATGGAAGTTACATTAAACATGAGTTTATAAACAACATCAAATTAAAAAAAATACGACATAAAGGTTGTGATAAAAAATTTAATACAAAGGTTATGATAATAATGTTCATTATTAACAGTGTGCGGCGGCTATAGCAGATAGTTGAAGAAAAAAAAAGCGTTCTTATTCTTAATATTTGAATTTCGGTGACCATTTTCAACGAGTTGAAAATAACTCACTATTATTAATAGGAAATCAAGTTAGGGTAGAGTAAGGTAAGATTACAATCATATTACAACATAGATGGAGAACATTTTAGGGTAGATAACATGAATTTCTAGTCATTTACAGGGTTTATGACCTATGAACGACTTGTTAAGCTGGCCGTTTTACACACCGTATAACAATTACCATTCTACGTAGATTTCTTTCTTAAATTCTTCCATTTGTAAGTTTTTGTGAAGTTGAAGAGTGTTACCTTTATTGGTGTGGGTAAGATTCATACATACACACAATATAACAGTATTTTTTTTTTTTTAAACTTCTTAGACCTTTTGTTTTAATTACTGAGATACTGTATTTGTGGATATTGTTATTAATTCTAAAAAAAAAACAAAATTTTGGCCAAAAATAGTCAAAATCATCATGAACTTCAGATTCTGAAATCACCAATTTCCATTTTATTGATGGTGGTAAACAAAAATTTTTTTATGGCAAAAAATATTTATTAAGAAAAACAAAATTCAAATTTAAGGTTAAGAACAACTTATAAATTAAATTTATTAACATTGTTATCGTAAGAGTACACAAAATGATATTTTTATGTCAGACCTAATTCAAGATTTAATATAAAAATCCATTGCTCGTTCGCAAAATTGTGCAAGTTCAAAATATTGTTTCATCGATGAGTTTGATTAAAAGTTGAAAAAGTATGAACTAAGCCGAAATAACCAATGATTTGTTTATTTTAGGTGGTAGTTAATAATGAAAAATGTTTCGTGGTAGCCTAGAAAAGTACAACCTTCGCGTACTGTCCGCGACATTTTTCCTTCGAAGCCTTCCTGGTCCCGCAGGAAATTAAGTAGAGTGGCTTTAAATCGTTAGTTTATAAGAAAATTACAAAGCAACACGAGGGAAATAGAAATGATGGCAGCCTTTATACAAATGATGACGTCATATCCTGAAAAAACTTGTTTTCTGTAAACAATATTATTGAGGAAATATTTTAACAGTAATAGTTTGAAATTAAATAAATATTTGAAGCACTAACTTTTTGTGTGATTTTCCATATTAATTCGATAAGTTAGTACGATTGCAGAATGTTTCATTACGATATATCTTTGATCTTCGCAAATTCGACCTCATAACCATATATCGCACGCAACTACACTGGCTCAGTATCAGGCATAGAAGAAACATTCACATTCTATCACTTCTTCACAATATTTTAAATAATCCCACTTCCCGTATTTATCTGAAAGAGCTGTTTCAACCTCTATCACAACATGGACTATCTCTTTGTTCTAGTGACGAGAGAACCCTTTTAATACCCTTTCATCGCTCTTACTTTCTTGCCTCCTCTTTCACAGTAGTTACTGCTCGAAAATGGAATAATCTACTCACAAATGTAAGAGACGCCCCTTCTTTATTTACATTTAAGTCAAGATTGAAATATCACCATATAAATATTTTGTAACTTTATTCTTCTTCTTTCCTTCCCATCCTCTTTCCTCTCTTCAAAGTAAAATGTAAATTTTTTGTGTATTTTTATTTTCTTAATCTTTTTTTAAAATTT
Organism: Micrasema longulum; assembly: GCF_059751315.1. Lineage (NCBI taxonomy): Eukaryota > Metazoa > Arthropoda > Insecta > Trichoptera > Brachycentridae > Micrasema > Micrasema longulum. The sequence continues at coordinate 275,895 of NW_028279360.1, forward strand.
TTGTACACAATTGTAAGATTCAATATATACATGTACTTGTAATTTTTTCAAACTGAACGGTTTGGGTAGGTAGAAAGAAATTGCCACAAGGCAATATACCCGCCCTTATATGTATATCAACTGTATGTGTTTAAAAAGTGTTCAATAAATAAATTTATTAAGAATACAAACAGGTGTACAGGTTACATGATTATAAATAGAAACTATAAAAAATGTTTTTATTCAAATAGTAGGGTCTGCCATCCGACAACAAGCTTTCACTTAATTATACGAAAATAAATAAAGCGATGACGGTTTAAACTATAAAAATAAGAAATATATTGTACATTAAATAAAAATAAAAGAAAATAATAAAATAAATATGAACACAGTAAGAAGATAGTGGGAAGGGAGGAAGGAAATTAATGAGGAGTGGTGAAGAAAAGATGGAAAGTAGGAGTGGAAAATTGCATTTGATTTGATGACGAGAAATAAAGAGCAAAAAAAAAACCGAAACATTTATTCTCTGTTATTCTGAATCAAGTCTATTAATTCTCTTCTGTTCCTATTAAATGCATTGTTAAATTTATAAATATGTCGGCTTCGTGGTCTAGTAGTCAGCGAGTCTGCCTGTCGTCCAAGAGGTCTCAGGTTCGATTCCCGAAATGGTTGACATGAAATATTTATTTGAAAAAGTTGTTTCTACACTAGAATATTTCAAAGTCCCTGGACTGGTACCTGAACCGTACGACTGATCATCTTACCATCATGTAACAAAAATGATCACCAATGAACCAATGCAGTGCCGTATGAACCATTAGGTGCGGAAAGGTAATGATGATGATGATGATAAATATATCAAGAATATTAAAATTCTTGTTAAATGTTTCTCATATATGAGGGATGGTAAAATGTTTCCGATGATTAGTTTTAATATTAGGAATATATAAAATATCAAACAGTCTAGTTGGTCTGGACGAGACAAGGTAAGCAAGATGATTAATTAGTTCTGGGGATTAAATTTATTAGTGTGATATTTATATATATATATACATAAAAGACAAAATAAAAACATAAATATCATAAAATGTTAACATATAAGTTCACATATTATTTAACACGTTATTAAGTACCTCTGTAAGTGAGCTAACTGCGCGTGTTCGGAAGGTTATTTAAATTGTTTTAAAATATACGAGTATTGTCTGAATGGAATATAAATTGACATTGGAATAAATTTGCTTTTTTGTTTTTTTAAAAACAGTTCCATGTTTTTTTGTCCAAATTTTCTAGGGGAGCGTTAAAAAAGCCAGTACAAGAATAGGGGTTTTGAACAGTACTTATATTACACCTATGTAAAGTAAAATATTAAAAATAAAAAAAAATTAAAGAGTTAAATTACCTTTACAATTTAATTCATTTCTATAATAATAAATAAACTCATTTCATCCAGTAACACTTTGTCAAATGGCTGGAATGGAAAAAAAATCAATGAATAATTACAATGTTTTGAGTATGTCCAAATGAGACAGGATGAATTTATCCCTTGGGATGCCTATAAAACTAAATGAACTTTTTAAAGCCCTGCACTCAAGTAGCGAATGCCGATTCAGGATTAACGATATTATCTCAGATTGGTTTGAGGTCACTACCGGAATTTGCCAAGGTTGCGTCCTTGCACCGTTTTTTTATATAATTCCTATGGACTTAATCCAAAAAAAAATCGATTTCACTAGATTGAGGAATATCCATCTCCTCCTCCAAAAACTCCGCGGTATGTCAATGATGCAGTTATAATTGACAATTCAGTCGGGGGTCTTCAAGTTACTGTTGATAAGCTAAATAGGAAGTCCGCATGCATGGGTTTAAAAATCAATATTGCTAAAAACCCATGTCCTTTGTAATACTTTGCGCCAAGATGCTCAAAATCCTTTAACTCTATCAAAACAAATCATTGAAAGGGTTGAGAGTTTTAAATACCCGGAAGTATATGTTGCAGAAAATGGCAGCTTTCAAAAATAACTGGGAGTGAGGTTTGGAGTAGCAAACACCACATTCAACAGTATTTATTTATTTAATTATTTTATTAGGTAAGCAAACAGTATGTACATAGATATTGTCAATTTTTTGTATATTAATGAAAGACACTCATGCACACACCAAAATAATTATTTTCACTGAATACATAAATTAAAATTATGTTCAATATAATTAATGTAAAAGAAACAAAATAAAAAAAAAATTGCATAAAATAATCAAGTTAAATATCTGCTTCTTTCAAAATTTCTATAATTTTTTATCTAAATTTACATACATTGTCACAAAAAAAAATCAGCCTCGGTAAATATATTGTTATATTGGTCCTATATTATAGGTATTGTAGATTGTTTAAAATAGTTTGTTGACGCGTTTTTTGTGTAAAACAGAAGATTTTGTCTTGTCGATCTAGATGGTGTAAAGAATAACAGTATGAAGGCTGTCTGGAGATCAGGTATTTAGATATTATCACAGTGAAAACCAAATGCCGCCTATATACTGCTTGCATAACACCTATTCTCCTCTACGGATGCGGATACAGTTTAAAGTAGATTTGAAGTCTTGGATTAGCATAGAAGGAACAGATAGATATACATTGTTTAAAAAAATAATTTAAATAAAAAACGAATGCGTTCTGCAAATAAATCATGTCTTCGTTATACCAGCATATGTGAATTTGGTTTTTCTTTTATTTTTCTTTACTATTATTTTTTTTATGTCATACCATATTTATATGCTTTAAACTTTTTAATTATTAAAAAAGGAATGGCCCACGCTCAGACGCTGAAGTCTTTGTGGGCATTTTTTCCAATTTATGTCAAAACTTGATTTCAAGATGTTATTTTCTAAAGTGTATTATTGTTATTGTATTTTTATGTAAATAATATATGTATGGAAAAATAAATATATATTTTTTTAAATCGTTAAGCCTCACTAGGGCCCAAAATAGCAAAATTCTGAGTTTTGAGAATAGGTGTCTCATAAAAATCTTGGGTGTGCGGTGGTTTGACTTTGTGAGCAATGAGGTAATAAGAGAACGGACGCAGCAAACTCCGGTGACAACTGTCATCAAGCGGAGACGATACGGTTGACTAGGCCATATACTGCGGATGCCACCTGAGAGCCTTAACCACGCTCGCCTACTTTACAAAGCATCAGCATCTCGACGTACTGAACGTCCACTGCTGACAGTTTGCCGGCAGTTTATGTCAGAAATTCGGGACGAGAACCTGACTTGAGAGAACGCAAAAGAGTTGGTGGCCGGCAGAGATGCATGGAGGCTCATTGTGGATATCATATGCTCCAGCTAGGGAGCGGACATGGAATGATGATGATGAAAACATATCAAGGAATCCCCATTTCTTTGTTTCCATGTGTGTTCCGACGGAGTTCAACTTTCCATAAAATATATTTATTCATGAACTCTTATAGTTTTGTTGATTTCAAAATATAATACTTCCATTAATTATTGCATGTCACCCTGTCATAATATATACGATACAGTAATGGTAGCGTGCAACTCTATTTTACTACATCGGGGAAGAAATTCTAACTGTATTTTCAAATACGTTTATAATGATAAGATTATCATGCAGGGAATATTAGATGAAAAAAAAAGATTTTATCAACTGTTTGCCATCTTGTTATGATGTAACCGGCGTTGCAAATTGCACTTAATTAATTAATCTTTAATTAATGAATATTTTGACCACATAATGACATTTTACTGCACAATTTTTATTTAAACATTTTGTCTATTACGGTATCAGAAAATAACAAAATATCGAGTACTTTGAGACCAATACATAATAATATTGATGTTTTTTGTTGATATTTCTTGATAAAACTCCATAGTTAATGATTATGATAAAATTATAAATAAACTTATCAATAAAACTTCTTGGTTTAGTTTTACTTTTTATTATTTTGACCAACGAGCGCTTTCGCCTAAGTAGGCATCTTCAAGACTGGTGAATCGTTTACAACGTTTACAGTTTTTATACTATTCTTAACATATTTTGGAGATAAGATCAAATAAATATTTTAGCAGGGGACAGAAAACATAAATATTTTAAACTAGTTTCCTAAACAGTTCATTTTTGGGAGTTTTTGGACCAAAATTAGGATGAACCAATGTGTTTTATCTGTTCTTTTCTTACCTATTAAATAATAAAAGCTTTCGCCGGTCTTGGAAATGCCTACTTAGGCGAAAGCGCTCGTTGGTCAAAATAATAAAAAGTAAAACAAAACCAATAAATTTAATTGATAAGTTTATTTGTAATTTTATCGTCATCATTACCAATATACAAACAAATAATTTGAGAGAAAGCGATGTAATCTATTTAGATCCTTTGGCAAAACACAATCACATAAGTCGAAATGTTTTACTTTTCAGACAGGTTTTTGTGTCTCAAATATTGCGGAAATCAAATCTAACATTGAAAGAATGTATTTTTTTCTTCATACTTACAGGAATCGGATTATTGCTAATAATCGAGAATTTAATATGGTGATTTCTCTTTAGTTTTGCGTCGTTTAAGGCGTTAAGTTCGAAAAGGTTCTTATCCGAGAAAATATTAGCCGATAACTAATAAATTTATTTTATATTCATTAACATTTTTTTGTCTATTATAAACAAAGATAAATAATGAACATGATGTGACCTCACTCGGGTAACCCGTGCAGAGGACACTTACCAATATTTGAAAAAAAAAAAAAATTACAACAAAGATGACTTTATATACATAGATAATAAACTAAATTTCAAACAGTTTTAAACACTACATATTTTAGTTCATATTTAATTTATGAACATTAATATCAATTATATTATAAAACACACAGTAGAAGAACAAAAACTATACATTTGTGGAGCAGTTGATTCAATATTGGTTTGGACAAATTAGACAATCCATTTTACTTATAAAGTAAATTACATTGATAATACTATCCTTAATAATGTTATTTGACTTACGTATTTTGGAAAATGTGTAAACATACACAGTTGCATACTACAAAATGAGCCAATAATGTTTTTTTTTAAAGTTGACTCATTGCATTGTTCCCCCCGCCCATATTATTTAAACAATATGAAAGTACATAAGATGATGACCAATTCTTGTTTTGTCCAGTTTGTTTTTTATTGGGCTGGAAGATATTGCTTTTAGCAACAAGTCCGGCAAAGTATTCGGTTGAGCCGATAATTTGTTCCCATGTATATTAGCCAATAGAATCATATTATGTGAGTGGATACTGGCTAATTTTGGTTTTGTGAGGTTGCCACGCCTGACGGGACGTTGTTGGTTTGGCTACACTGCTGGTCCCTCCCGCGCTTTCTTTCCTTTTTTGGCCAGCTATGTCTGTCCGCATTTCGAATCGTTGGAAAGTATTTCGCCATTCGCCGTTTGAATTAAAACTTCGCCTAAACTCGCATAACGCCGCAAACATTTATCATAAATCCATTGCCGTTCATCATCATCCGCCGCCTCTAGACGAAATTGTGTGCCTGCAGTGTTTCTGTTTCACCAATTTCCCTGATAGCATTAGCTGATTGCCGACAAGGAAGAAAACTGAACACCAGGTTAGTCAGTGTTATTACATGTTGATTTTCTCTAGTCTGAATACATTTCTGATAGATTGTTGGCCACATCCACTTGCTGATATTAGCAGTTTGGAGAATCAACTTATTATTCCGGTATCATAAATTTATTTTCAAAAATCAATGCGAATTATATTTACACAAATTCCCTAGTACTTATAATTTGTTCTCAAAGATTTAATTAAATACAAGAGACAGTGATTATCAGGCTATCGTTTCATTACCTTAGTTTTACCAAATAGAGACTCGTTGGTGCGAAGTAGACTCGAGAGTGGCTCGATGATTTGGGGACCGTGTGAGTTGAAGTACTCTCTTATGGTGGAGAGGGTTCAGAAGAAATTTCTTCGGTTTCTCTACATGAGGGAGTGCGGATATTATCCATGGCTTTATCCCACTGAGTTTCTCCAGGGTATGCTTGGTTACAGCAGTTTGAAGACTAGAAGGAATGTGTATTTAACAACGAACTTCTTTCGATTGTTGCGCGGTATTATTGACAACCCTGAAATTATGCGGAGCATTAGCTTTTATGTTCCTGATAATTACCTTAGACAGCGTCAACATAGACTGTTTCACATTCCAATATACAGGACCAACCTGCCAATTGTTATGCCTGTTGGAAGGGCTATCTCTATGTTGAACAATATCACTTTGGACATTGACATTTTTCACGCCTCTGAGGGAGTTTTTCGTTACAAGATTCTCTTACTTTTTTAACATATTATTCTTTGGATATTATGTATACTAATATGTTTTTTTTATATATACCTAATTTCACCTAATTATTTCTATATATATGAATAAAGATATTTTATTTTGTAATGTACATATATATGAATAAATAAATGATAAATGATAAAGGAGTTATTTCACGTCATTAACTCAACATAGAACCATAGTGATCATTGTTTTATCCGTATTAGAAAAAAAAACATTTTAACCATTAAATAAGTTATTTTGAGCTTCATAACTTAAACCAAATTGAATTAAGTGCGTGTCCTGTTACGGTGTATAAAATATAAATCTTTATTCAGTGCAATTAATCGGTAAACAACTATTAAACTAATTATAATTTGATTGTGGGTAGAGTACAAAATGTCTAATAAATGCATCGTGTGCCCTGAGCTAATCACTGCGAACAATTCATTTACGTGCTGCGAGTGTAAAGGGTCACTCCATTACAAGTGTGGCGGTTTACCTGAGGGACCATCGAAACGCCTCACTGCTGACAGACGCCGGGCGCTGAAATGCACTCTATGCATTCAGATTTCTCAAGACACGGCTGATAACGCGGTGAAACCAGGGATTGCAAACCAAGAGTTTGCGAGCCAGAGGCTCTACGAAAAATCCACGTTAGCTGAATCCCCAGCCAGATTGGTATCACTTGATATGATTTTAAGTGAAATCCTTGATACTAAAAGTCAACTGGCAGGTCTCTCCACTCTGATAGAAGATGTAAAATTTATTAAAAGTGAGTTAGCGGATCTTAGAGCATCCTGCGAATTTAACAGCAATAAACTAACTGACTGCACAACAAGAATCACAGCTATCGAAAAAAAATATCTAGAGATAGATGAAATCAAGGTAGCAGTCAAGAGCGTCCAAGACGACGTGAATCGACTTAAGTCAGAGATGGCTGTCAAAGATCAATGGTCTAGACTAAGCAACATTGAAATAAAGGGTGTACCACAGAAAAAGGACGAAAATCTATTCACAATATTAGACAGCATCAGTCGAAAGGTGGACTACACTTTTCCTAAATCCCAAATAAATTATATATCACGGGTACCGGTTCATAACTCTAAAGAGAAGTCAATAATTGTGAGTTTTATTAATCGATATTTAAAGGAAGATTTCACATCAGCCGCTCGCGCTATGAAAAACTTATCAGCTAACGATTTAGGCTTCCATTCGACCAATCGAATATATATAAACGACCATCTTACTCCGTTGACCAAGAAACTCCTTACGATGACCAAATCCAAGTTGAAGGATGAAAAGGGATATAAGTATATTTGGGTAAAATATGGCAAAATTCATGCAAGATTGAATGATACTTCGAGTGTCCACATTATAAACACTGAGACCGATTTAAACAAGTTCGTTTAATATGTTTATTATTATTTATATCGCTCGCACTTTCCTTATGTATTTTTTGTGTACTCGCATTACTGTCAATGATTGTTTTGAATGTGTTTGTAACCCCTGTTTTCGAAAGCAAACGCTCGCTTTATTATATTATTATATACTCATATGTTTACTTACAATTTAACTTTATTTATCTACAACGCAAGTATCTACATCTTTATGTCTCTTTTATTCGCACATTTATTGCAAACTATATCCGCTCGCCCGCTCTAACACATTACATTTATTTTTTTCTGCTTAAACTACTTACCGGTAATCTTCGGAATCAATTATCTATTTTAATTTGTTTCATAATTATGTTAATTAATATTTACGATCTTTCTTATGGCTAACACCAACTTAAATATACTGTACCAGAATGTAAGGGGATTACGTTCTAAGACTACTATATTCCAACGTAATTTAAGCATATCTAGTTACGATATTATAGCTCTATCCGAAACGTGGATAAACGACAACATTTCCGATAGTGAACTATTTGACAGCCGCTATATGGTTTGGCGTCGCGATCGGGATTACACGGCAACGGGACAGTCGCGGGGCGGCGGTGTTCTCCTAGCGGTACGTAAAGAAATATCAGCTATTGCCCAGCCGACATTCAACTCCAGCGCTGAAGATCTGTGGCTAACGCTATCTCTTAATCTCGCAGGTACCCGCACGCGCACCAAACTACACTTATGTGTTCTATACCTATGTAAACAAAAATCAGGCAATTCCTTTTCCGAACAATTGATAAATTTTTTCTCTAAGTTAAATATGACAATTTCTAATAACCCGCTTGACAAATATTTGATAATAGGTGATTTCAACTTGAGCGGTATTAAGTGGCTTTCAACTGATAATGTTTCATACTTGCCTTCTAATGCTCAAAGTCACGATGAGTACCTACTTATCGATGAATTGAATACACATAACTTGTCGCAATTTAATGGAATTTTTAATAAGCACGGACGGATCCTAGATTTGGTAATTTCTAATGACATTGTTAATGTTAGTGAATGTATGGACCCATTGGTACCTATTGACCCGCATCATAATGCTCTCTTCATTAATGCTCAATTTATTGAACTTACTTACCTGAAGCCTGCACCACTAACTAAATATCTGTTTAATAAAGCAAACTTTGATTCAATAAATAGTACAATCTCTAACATCGACTGGCATACTGAATTCTCAATTAGATCATTTGACGAATCCGTAAACTTTTTTTACAATACTTTTACAAATCTGAGAGATAAATTTGTACCCGCTGTTAAGACTTTGAACAGTTCATATCCTATATGGTACTCCCCCGCGCTAGTAAAAGCAATTAAAGAAAAGGATAAATACTTAAGAAAATATAAGACTTACGGCAATCACTCCAATCTAATAACTTTTAAATTATTACGTGATAGAATCAAACATCTTGAAAAGGATTGTCACGATTCTTACATTGCCTTCGTGGAAAAGTCCATCGAGGACTCACCTAAAAATTTCTGGTCGTATGTGAAGTCCAAATCCAAATCTAACTGTATTCCTAATAGTCTTGTATTAGGTAATATGCGAGTAAACACTGGTATTGAAATTTGCAACGCATTTTCTGAATATTTTCACTCCACTTTTCTAAATCCAGCCAGTATCCAATCGAGAAATTCCACTAATCCCTCATCTACCTCGTCTCATGTGTATACCTCAGATATTAATTCCATAGTGATTACCACAGACTATGTAAAAAATCTACTCTTAAAGCTAGATACTTCAAAATCAGCTGGACCTGATCACCTTCCCGCATGTTTTCTCATAAATTCTGCTAGTACTATATGTGTACCGATCACTTTGCTATTCAAAAGATCTCTCAAAGAATGCACAATCCCACATATTTGGAAATCCGCTTTTATAACACCAGTCCACAAGAAAGGGCCTAAAACCGACATTGCCAATTATAGACCAATTTCTAAACTGTGTATAGTGTCTAAAGTATTTGAAAGAATAATCTATAACCAACTATATTCCGCCATTAAAAACTCACTGAGTCCATCTCAACATGGTTTTCTAAAAGGGAGATCTACTGTGTCAAATTTAATCTTACTTAATGATTACCTTACTGATTCAATGGACGGTGGTCATCAGGTAGACGTTATTTACACCGATTACAGTAAATGCTTCGACCGAATCGATCACAAATTACTATTAAAAAAATTAACTAAAATCGGTATTAGAGGTGACCTCTTCAGATGGTTTTCATCTTATATAGACAACAGGTCGCAAGCGGTAGTGGTTAATAATTTTATTTCTAGTTGGGTACGGGTCCCCAGCGGGTGCCTCAAGGGTCTCTTCTGGGACCTTTGCTCTTCATAATTTTTGTTAACGACATTGATAAATGCTTTACCTCTTCGCGCTTGCTTTGTTTTGCTGACGACATGAAAATTTTTGCAACAATCAAGACCCCAGCTGACGTCTTTGATCTGCAGTCAGATCTCGACCGTCTAGAGGATTACTGCAACTCCAACTGCTTGGACCTTAATCCTTCTAAGTGTTCAGTTATTACATTTAGTCGCAAAGTAAATTTTTTACGTACTAACTATGTGCTTAAGGGTCAAAACCTCCAACGCTCATTATGTGTAAAGGATCTAGGTGTCTTCCATGATAGTAAATTACTTTTTGACACCCATGTTGACAGCATCATAAAAAAGTCATCGCGTGCGCTTGGCTTTGTTATGCGTAGCTCTACGTCGTTCACTATGGCAAAGACACTTAAAATCCTTTACTGTACATTAGTGCGAAGTAACTTAGAATATGCATCACAAATATGGAATCCTATGTACAATGTGCAGATATCACGCATTGAAAATATTCAAAAAAAATTCGTAAAGTTCATGTGTTTCCGGTTGAAACTTGAGTTTAAATCTGACCAGTATATTCATATATGTAAAAAACATCACCTACTGCCTCTGCAAAAACGTCGCGAAATAGCGGACATAATTTATTTACTTAAAATTGCCTCTGGTTCAATTGACTGTCCTGAACTACTTTGCAAACTTTCTATCAATGTTCCTTCCAAAGTTTTAAGAAATAACCCTCTTCTTCACATACCTCTTGTTTCATCTAATTATAGGCAAAATTCATATTTATGGCGAACTTTTAATAATTTTAATGTAATTAATAAATCATTTAACATAGATTTATTTGAAAATAATCTTAATAACGTGCGGCGTTTGCTTTCGAAATAACTCGTAGTATTTTTTTCTTTTCTTTTAAATTTACATTTAATTACTATTCATTTTATGTTCGAGAATCTTTTTTAACTTACTGTGATGCTACTTGTGAAAACCTGTAATTGGCTTATTTGTTATTTGTTTTGTTATATAAATATGTGATAATTATAGCTGTTGGTTATCCAAATAAATAAAATAAATAAAGTGTGTCAAATGTTAAAGTGCTTACTTAACTGTGAACGGTGACTTAATGCATTTAGGAGACGTTTCTAGAAAAACACTTTTGTGGTGTGTTGAAACGCGCGATACCCCCCTACCTCCTACATCACTTAAAAATCATTGGATTGAGACTGCATCGGTTACGCGTCATGACAGACCACGCAAGAGCAGTGTATTTCAAACTGCCGAAACAGTCAGTACCGCACGTCCAGGACGTCAAGAACCTGATACCCTGTAAAATACGCAAGCGTGATTAAGGCTTTCAGGAGGCATTCGTAGTATATGATCCAGCTAAAGGTTTCTCCTCCTCTTGATTCATGTGGTTCTCTTACTTCTTTATTCCTTACAAAGTAGAAACATTGCAACCCTTAGACTCGTTTGAGACAATATTCTCGTATTTTGTTATTTTGAGCCACAGTGCGGAACCAAACAAGTGCTATACAGACGTTTTAAAAGTTTGTTTTACGGAAAATGGCAGCTTTTAATTCTTGTGCGACTGTGACGTAACATGAGCATACATAGGATACAATACTTGATATATCTTTCTAATTTTTTTAAATGATTAAGTTGTATTTTTCGTGATCTTCAAATGAACATTTTCACATCGGATCCAGAAAGTCAAATTTGTATAAACATGCTGTATTCATGTTTATACAAATTTGACTTTCTGATATTTTATTAATTCATTTATTTATTTTACAGAAACAAAGAGTCAACGATGAAATAATAATATAAAAAAGACACAGTTTGAAGACAGACATAAAAAATTATACATATTTTATTGTGGTACAACAAAAAGGTGTGTTTGTGTGAAAGAAAGTGTTCAGGTGTGTGTAAGCATGAGCATCATTGCAAGTGGGAGCAAATCGCAGCCAGAATGAATGAGTCTTAATTTATTTATCATTACCAAGCTAAGAATAATAAAACGAATGAAAGTAATGCCAATACCACAATTAATCTGTTTTTCTGTATAATAAAGTGCACTAAAATTGAATTAATTACAATTCAGGCGTATATTTTATTTTTATTTTTTATGGATAACTTATATAGCGCCATTTTTGTAATATAATAATTCAAGGGCGCTTAACATACTGATTAAATTGTTCAATAAATTAAATTGAAGCTTTTAATTTTGTTATTTAATTAAAATAATTTATTTTGTTGTCACATGGTACTTATTTATTCAAATGATTTGGAGAACAAGTGGGTTTTCAGTTTTTTCCAAAAAATCACTTCACTTTCACAGCCTCGCTCCTCTGCTGGGAGAGCATTCCATGCCATAGGGCCTGCGACCGCAAATGCGCGTTCACTAAATTTATATAATAACTTTTCCTATCGCAGTAGACGTAGCTGATCTAAGCGTGAGACGCCTGTCAGCTAGTTCATCTGAAATGCATAGTTCCCTTAGATATTCCGAAGCAGAGTTGTGCAGTGACTTATACATAAGCCAACAGAGTTTGTATTCGACCCTTTGTGGAAAACGTAGCCAGTGTAGTCCCCAAAGTAGTGGAGTGATATGACTATGAAGACGTAGAGAATAACAAGGAAAACAGAAACCCTGTTATATGGCTGGTGTTTTTGTGAAAAAGAAAAAAAAAAAAAAAACCCATTCACTCAATTGGTTATTGGCAGGAGTGCACGCTAGTTAAATGACCAGCGTATTTATGATTTTTTTAAATTATGGAACACAAATAATGATATAATATAAATAAAAGCCGTATGTCTCTTTGTATTCTTTTTAAATATCTAAGCTTTATAATTGTTGGTCTTTTGCTTAATGTAACATGATGTTTTTAGCGTAGCCTTTTTCTTAACTCTTGGTAACCTTTGAAAACCTTTTTTTAACCTTGGTAACCTTTTTTTTAAAAAGGTTACCAAGAGTTTTTTTTCTTAACTCTTGGTAACCTTTTTAAAAACCTTGGAATATAATTTTGGATGATCTTTTACAAATAGATTTTGGAAATGGAATTAACATACAAGCGTTTGCTGATGATGTTTTTCTGACAGTCAGAGCTCAACTTATGTCTGAAGCCGAAGAAAGAACAAACTGTGCCCTTTCGACAATAGCTGATTGGGGAAAAAAGGTTAAACTTAACTTCTCAGAGGAAAAAACGAAAGCGATGTTAGTAACCAAAAGAAAAGAAACTCTTCCTAATTTATTCATGAACGGTGTAAAGCTAGCTCTTGCTGACTCTATTAGGGTATTAGGTGTAACTGTAGACAAGCATCTCAACTGGTCACTACATGTGGATAACGTCTGCAAGAAGGCTGCCAATCTTTCTGGAATGCTTGTGAGAGCGGCAAAACCAACATGGGGGTGCTCTCCTGCGGTAATGCAGCAAATATATTATGGTGCAATTGAACCTCTTGTTACATATGCGGCCAGCTTATGGGGTGAAGCGGTAAAAAAGAAATGCAATAAGAAAAAACTTGACAGCTTACAAAGACAATTTGCCATAAGATCTTGTAGAGGATACAGAACCATTTCACTCATCTCTGCTCAAGCTCTAACAGGATTTACACCGTTAGACCTTAAAATTCAAGAAAGGAAGGACATTTATAATGTTAAGAAATTTGGTAAGCTGTATTCCATTCCAGATGATCGCAAGTATCAAGGAACTGCAAACTATTTCGATTTACCTCACCCTTGCGAAAGAATTCCCGAAAATATTCTTTTACTTGACAAAGATATACCTCCTTATGCTCCCAACGAAATTAGAATCTTTACGGATGGTAGCCTGCTCGACGGAAAAGTGGGAGCGGCATTCGTTCCTTTTGAGAGTGATAAAGAATTACCAGGCAGAACATTTAAATTAGATAATTTCTGCTCAGTTTTCCAGGCTGAACTACTCGCAATACGAGAAACTCTCGAATGGTTATTAAAGAAACCACCAGAGAGATGGGTTATTGCAAAAATATTATCAGATTGTCGTTCGGGCGTTCAAGCTATAACAGATACTCGGTCGGTAAATCCATTCATTGTAGATATTCAGAGTAAAATTAAGCATCTAAAAATAAGAGGGATGAACATTCAAATATGCTGGATAAGAGGACATGCTGGTATCGTAGGAAATGAGAGAGCGGATGAACGAGCAAGATCCGCAACTTGTAAAAGAACGGCACCTTTCTTCTCAGAATTTCCCCTTAGCTTTGCCAAACGCTGTATAAAACAAAATACGCAGCAGCGTTGGGAGGATCATTACCGCGCTTCTTCTGCAGGTAAAATCACTAAAATGTTTTTCCCAACGCTGGCTGATGCAGCAAACTTCCGTCATCATCACCAAAGTACTTTCGAAACGACCCAAATTTTTACCGGACACGGAGCTATGAGAAGTTATCTATATAGGTTTAAATTAAGGAATGATGACTATTGTCCATGCGATGATATTTCTTCACAGAGTATAGAACATCTGTTATTTCAGTGCCCATTTTTCAGTTTGCAACGCCATAATCTTGAAGCAGAATGCAGGAAAGATGGAATATCCTTAACAGATATCCACACTGTAGTAAAAAGTAGTTATCATGCGCCATTGTTCTTGAACTTTGCAACAATGGTGATTGGACTCATAAAGGTAATAAACCAAAATCAGTGATCGAACATCCCATTTCCAAGACAAACAAAAACTTTTTTTTCCGAGTACCTTAGCCTTGTACATGACACGTAAGGCTACTAAATACAGGGGTCCAAATATATAAAAAAAAAAAAAAAAACCTTTGAAAACCTTAATTAAATTTGGCAGTTGTTGAAAATAAAAATGTTTTGAGTATGTCCAAATACTTGCAGACTGGCTGGATTTTGTCCCTAGGGAGTTATTCATATATAAATTTGTTGCAACGGAGAAGAAAAACAGTTTTGAGAAGGGCATATGGAAGTTTAGGCATTTACAGGGCTTGTAAATTATCATTGGATAATTTCAGTGACCACTTTACACACTGCGTAACATTTACCATTTTGCTTATGCTAGAACATCCACATTTCCACAACTCTCCTAGATTTACGCATTTCCTTTTCAAAAATGTTTTCCGTCTCTGTTCTCTGAATAAATTTCAAATTTCCATTGTTTTTGTTCTTTTATAGATTAAAAATTGTTGCTATTTTATTTTTTCTTTTATTTATTTTTTATTCAGAAACAAACAGTATGGTTACATAGTTTTATATTTTACACCGTTAGACTTATCTCTAATAGACGAGTAAAGTTTCCATATTATATTATAATTATATCTACGGTTATCGATGAATTTTTTTAATACAACAATAATAAGTACAAAAAAAAGGAAAAAAAATGGATGTTGAATGAATAAATTAATGCTTTGTTAATTAGTACTTACATTGGTTTTTAAAGGGTGTTTTTATATCAGTTAAGGGAAAAAATACCAGTAGCTCAAATCCATAGTTTAAAATACAAAATAACAGTTATAATGAAAAAAAATCAAATATTTAAATTTATTAGATCACAGGCCAGGTTAAATTTGATCTAAAATAATGTAAATAATAACGGAAGGAATCAGATGCTATAAAGATGGTTGTCTAATAGGATGCCATTTTGGTGGGATTACGGGTTGCAACCTGGGAGACAAAAAAATAGACGCCATAGAGAAGATTACTAGAAATTACAAAATAAAAATCGGATACTACTCTTTGATTTATTAGGAAAAAAATACAACCGTACCGATAATGTTTGAAAAAACATACGGTCTAAAAGGGTTTCAAATACCTGGGTTTGCGGCTAGGAATAGCAGGCGTCGTATTTAATATAAATGATAAGGCTGTCTAGAGATCGGATATTTATAAAATAAAAAGTAAATGCCGCCAAACCATACATTTATTTCTGGTACCTGTAAATATCATGAAATATTCTCGTGCATTGAAAACAAACATGCTGATTATATACCACAAGCCTCGCTAGAATATTTCATAATCGCTCGACTGTCACGTAAAGCGTAGAGCTTATATCTTTACTTTAATGTATTGAAACGAAAATTCTTGACAAACAAACAACAAACAATCACGCCGTTTCCCCGTAGGTGTAGGCAAAGAGGATAGAACGCCATAATACTTTATCTTGGCATACAGACCTCGCTTTCTCTATATTTTTTAATTCGAAGGAAATAATGTAAAAATAATTCATATTGCACCCAAAGGCCATAAACTTGACAAATTAGAAATTCTCGAAATTAATAGATTAAAAAATAAACCCGACGTAGAATTACTTAATGAACAGATAACACATGTGCATTCTCCATTACTTTACCCATTGTAATATAATTTTACTAATGACTTTTTACCCCTTGTTTTTCAGAAATCATTACAAAACCACACTCACGAAGGATGGGACACCAACAATAAAATAAAATACTTAAACTCATTAAAATAACATTATATCCATTCATTAGTTAACCCATAGAAAATTTGTCGATAATGATCCTTAAGATAAAAATAACTTTATTTAATTTACTTACATATAACTTTGAATTATGTATCCTTCCCTCTGTTCTGTATAAATACAGTTAACTTTTTAATAAAGATACCAGTCTCGAAGATGTCGCGAAAGCGATGAAACCGGTCACTGGATATTCCAAGTTTGTGGATTAAAGTATCACTCGTGTTTTATTTATATAATAAACCAATAAGACAGCTTACTTTAAAACTAGCTTCGCGGGTTCCATTCCCGTCAGTTACAAGAAAAAATACAAAAAAGATTTTTCTTCGTTTGGTCTGGGTGTTGTTGTATATTTTTCATAATTTCCTTCCATATGCTATTTCCCACCTGCTAACAAGCCACTAAAAAAGTAACATAGCGGGTTATTACTTGAATTTTTTTTTATAAAATGTTAATATTAAGACAACGAAGAAATGCTGATGTTCAAACATAGGTAGAATATTTCACAAATAATGTATGGAGATCACTTTTGACTAGCCAATTACAGATTGTGAGCATTAAAAATTTACAGACTTTCGTATTTAAAAAAATAAATATGAGTCTCTTCTAAAACATTTATTTGTAAATAGTATATTTTAATGTATTTTTCACAATTTCGAACATTTAATTTATTTACTAGGTACGCAAACAGAGGTTCAACAACAAAATCTACTGCAGAATTAGCTTACTGTAAGCCGCCACCCCACAAGCCCGAAAACATCCCCAGCGGTACCGCGAAGCCTGCATTGGGGATGAAATTTTAAGTCCAGGATAGGGGTGGAAATTTTAAAGCCTCGGGGATACAAATTGCACATTTTAGTCCTTCTGTGAAACAAAGTGCCGATGTATCAATGTCTGAATAACTTCTCTGTGCAAAACGGATTCATATATAAGCAATTCTAGCGGGTTGATCACTTTGTAGTCTGGGTTTGCATTTCACGTACGTAGTTTTCAGTGGAAAACGATACATTGTACTATTGTACCATTTTCATCGAGTGGATTGATTTAATCGACCGTCTGCGGTGAGATACATTCTGTTTTGTGGGAATGCGAGTTTTATTCAAAGTGTATCAGCGCTGCGTCATGTAAAGATAATCTAAAATATTTTTTTTTTATTCTAAATAATTAATGTAAGTAAATATTTGTATTTAACCACTTACTGACTTTTTATGTCTACCGGTTTCGAGGCGTACCTGTCTCTTCGTCAGAACACTCACTATACAGGATACCACTACACTCTCTGCATATTGTGATGGTAAAGGTAAAAGTGTATTTTAGTATTTGCATTTTGGCGTAGCGAGTGTCTTGACGAAGAAACAGGTACGTTTCGATACCGGTAGACATAAGAGTCGGTAAGGGGTGGAATACATTTTTTTTTCTAACATTCATTAAATATTTAACGGCAACGATAATGTTTTGAACATAAATAAAAATTTTAATAAAAACGCAATTTCGCAGAAAGAATACACGTATTTACAATAAAAAAGAAACAAAAGTATTGGGCAGAGTATTTTTTTTTTTTAATTAGGGGTATCTTTCTATGGTGTATGTGCAAAATGTTAAACAAACAATGAACCTTGGTGTAAGCAATTTGAACCCACCTATCTTAGCTCAGGCGCAAGGTTCTACTTAAACAACGCAAGATATCAATACGTCAGTCTTTTTATTCTAGTTTTTTAATAGAAAAGGACGCGAGATTGTCAATTCTGTAAGAAGTGAGGGTTTAAAAATGTGCCGAGGTTCATTGATGCCGGGTTAACAAATATAGAAAGTTCAAGATTTCAAAAATAAAGTAAATTAATCGTTTATATTAGTTTTTTTATAAATAACCAAAATAAATGCTGATCTTTAAGTCATTTTTTAAATAAACTAACCCTAGAATCTATTGCTGTACAAAATAATTGGAGAAATTAAGAACATAAAAGAAATAAGAAGACATGTTAATTTCTAGTAGGTATTTAAAACTGTAAAAAAAAACATTTAAACAGCATATGATTAATCGCATTTTATGCAGCCAACAGTCAATAATGATATTTTATTGCGAAGCAACATAAACCAAGCTTTGTAAAATATAAAATCATATTTTAATGAACTCGTTCACCAAACATAATTCTACTTGTTTTATTCCAAGTCGAATTTGCTTTTGATGGAATCAAATATAATAGTCAATTAGGAGGAACTTTGAAACAAATTTCAAGTCTGAAAATCGGTCGAAATATTTATTCAGAAGCCTTATGGCTACAGATGTTAATCTTCGCATTTAACTGCGAGGCCTTGAGCAGAGGTCTCAATTATATTTGTGATTTTATCGCAAAGGACGAGAAAAAGGTACGGCTTTAATTTCCTTTCATGGGAATTTCAAGCCTGACAGTTTTCGCTTGTTAAACCCCACCAAACATGAACAAACCACTCATTTCAAAGGCTGTTTGGATAATCTTGAAATTTGCTATTCCAAATGAACAAATTTAATATAAGGTCGCGGTCGTAAGGAAACGTGAATCAACAAAGTATTGTCAAGGATAATTTGTATCGTGGTATTTAAAAAAAGCTGTTTACAAAATAGTAAAGTTAAATAAACCGAGTAGTTTTTGTGAGGTATGGTGTAATCTGTCAAGGATTTTCTTTGCACCACGAGGCTGACATATTCCCACCCGATTTTCTTTTGCAAGATTTTTACCTGATAGTAGTCATTCAATCGAAAACGGTTGTTCAAGATTCTGGACTTTTATTATGTAA